>NW_026936891.1:0-73944 GCF_032062105.1 Saccostrea cuccullata
ACGTCTTCTCCTCCCTGGAGGATGGTAAGCTTTGGAATTTAATTCCTTGAACCTTCTTGTTTTTCATTTTGGTCATGTTTAAAATTCAAGATTTGTTGTTACATGCTTTTTTTTTCAGGCAAGAGAACACATGACATGGAGGAGTATAATTTCAGCCAATCTTCCCTGGAGCAGGTAGGTGTGATTAGAAGGGAGATAATTTATATCAAATTAATATCAAGGGATGTAGTGTATAAATACATTTGTGCTAGTGGGGATTTTCACTTCAAAAATCATGAATACTGTACTACTGTAGTATTTTTAGCTCACCTGAGCCGAAGGCTCAAGTGAGCTTTTCTGATAAAAATTTGTCCGTTGTCTGTCGTCGTTGTCGTCGTTGTTGTTGTAAACTTTTCACATTTTCATCTTCTTCTCAAGAACCACTGGGCCAATTTCAACCAAACTTGGCACAAAGTATCCTTGGGTGAAGGGGATTCAAGTTTGTTCAAATGAAGGGTCACGCCCTTTTCCAAGGGGAGATAATCATGAATTTGTTAAAAATTAATAACATTTTTAGGTCACCTGAGTAAACTCAGGTGACCTATTGCTATCTGTTTTCGTCCGTCGTCGTTCGTCGTACGTCGTACGTTGTACGTCGTACGTCGTTCGTAAACTTTTGAACATTTTCAGCTTCTTCTCTGCAACCACTGAACCAATTTCAACCAAATTTGGCACAAAGCATCTATGGGTGAAGGGGAACAAAAATTGTGAATTTCATGATCCCTGCCCCCCTGGGGCCTGAGGGGTGGGGCCAAAACCACTACAATTAATGCAATCTTTAAAAATCTTCTTCTTTACTCCTGGACATCAAGCAGTCAAACTGTTTGCATGATTGTAATCAGCATTGAGTCCTCTACCAAAATTGTGAAATTCATGGCCCTGGGGTCAGGGGTTTTAGTGCTAGGGCAGGGCTAAATAAGTAGGTAGTGATAATGCATTATTTCTTTGAAAATCTTCTTCTCTGCTCCTGGGTATTAAATAAACCAACTAAGTAGTTAGTTATGATGAGCAAGAGTGCTTCTACCAAAATTGTGAATTTTATGGCCCCAGGGTCAGGGGTTCTGGTGTTAGGGTGGGGCTCTATTGATTATATACAGTGAAAATACATGATTTCTTTGAAAATCTTCTTCTCTGCCCCTGGGTATCAAATAAACTAACTAAGTGCATAGTTATGATGAGCAAGAGTGCCTCTAACAAAATTACGAATTTTATGGTCCCAGGGTCAGGGGTTCTGGTAGGGGGGGGGGGGCTCTATAGATTATATAGTAAAAATACATGAATTCTTTGAAAATCTTCTTCTCTGCTCCTAGATATTTATAAATAAATTAACTAAGTGCATAGTTATGATGAGCATGAGTGCCTCTACCAAAATTGTGAATTTTATGGCCCTAGGGCCAAGAGTTCTGGTGTTAGGGGGGGGGGCTCTATTGATTGTATAGTGAAAATACACGATTTCTTTGAAAATCTTCTTCTATGCTCCTAGGTATTAAATAAACTAACTAAGTGCATAGTTATGATGAGCAAGAGTGCCTCTACCAAAATTGTGAATAATTTTATGGTCCCTGGGTCAAGGCTTCTGGTGTTGGGGGGGGGGGGCTCTATTGATTATATAGTAAAAATACATGAATTCTTTGAAAATCTTCTTCTCTGCTCCTAGATATTAAATAAACTAACAAAGTGCATAGTTAAGATGAGCAAGAGTGCCTCTACCAAAATTGTGAATTTTATGGTCCCAGGGTCAGGGGTTCTGGTGTTAGGGCGGGGCTCTATTGATTATATAGTAAAAATACATGAATTTTTTTAAATCTTCTTCTCTGCTCCTAGGTATTAAATAAACTAACTAAGTACATAGTTATGATGAGCAAGAGTGCCTCTACCAAAACTGTGAATTTTATGGTCCCAGGGTCAGGGGTTCGGGGGGGGGGGGGAGGGGGCTCTATTGATTATATAGTGAATATACATTATATCTTTGAAATATTTTCTTCTCTGTCACTGGGTATGAAGCAGATGAACTACCTAAATAGTTATGGTGAGCAAGGGCCCTTATCTTGCAAAATTTTGAATTTCAAGGCCCCAGGGTCAGGGGTGGGGGTGGGGCTCTACTTATATACTGAAAATGAATTAATTGTTTGAAATCTGCTCCCTTGTATTTATAAAACATTTATTTATTTTTTGATAAACAATTTTAACGGTGCCTTTTTAAAATTTGTGCAATGTGTGGACCTAGGGTCAGGGGTTTATTTCACAGTGTTAGGGGCATTACTGATTATTGCTGAATATTACTGATCAGTTGGAATGCATTTTTCCCCCTACCTTGCGTATGGGTATCAGTACCCTTGCGAGGTGATTATGAATAATTCATGAATTTCCTTGAATTTTTCATGCATTTTATTCATGAAATGTTCATGAAACGTTCATGAAGATCCTATGAACTTATTATTGGGCATATTTAAATCAATAAACCAACCTAAGCAACTGCTAAGTGTATTTTTATGATGATCAATGGTGCCTCTTTCAAAATTGTGAATGCCATATAGCATCTGGCTTAAAACATGAATCAAATTCAATAACTGGAAAGTTGTTGCAGAATGCTCAGGTGACCTATAAGGCCCGTGGGCCTCTTGTTAAAAAATCTTCTTCTCCAGAACCGCTGGGCCAGGAAAGATGAAACTCATGTGGAAGCATCCTCAGGTAGTGTAGATTCAAATTTGTTCAAACCATGACCCCCGGGGCAAGGGTGGGGCCAAAATGGCCGACCCAAGTTTTACATAGGAATATATAGGAAAAATCTTTAAAAATCTTCTTCTCCAGTACCACTGGGCCAGGAAATATGAAACTCATGTGGAATCATCCTCAGGTAGTGTGGATTCAAGTTTGTTCAAATCATGACCCCCGGGGCAAGGGTGGGGCCAAAATGGCCGACCCAAGTTTTACATAGGAATATATAGGAAAAATCTTTAAAAATCTTCTTCTCAAGAACCACTAGGACAGGAAAGATGAAACTCATGTGGAGTCATCCTCAGGTAGTGTAGATTCAAGTTTGTTCAAATCATGACCCCTGGGGCAAGGATGGGGCCAAAATGGCTGACCCAAGTTTTACATAGGAATATATAGGAAAAATCTTTAAAAATCTTCTTCTCCAGAACCACAGGGCCAGGAAAGATGAAACTCATGTGGAATCATCCTCAGGTAGTGCAGATTCAAGTTTGTTCAAATCATGACCCCCGGGGCTAGGGTGGGGCCAAAATGGCCGACCCAAGTTTTACATAGGAATATATAGGAAAAATCTTTAAAAATCTTCTTCTCCAGAACCACAGGGCCAGGAAAGATGAAACTCATGTGGAATCATCCTCAGGTAGTGTAGATCCAAGTTTGTTCAAATCATGACCCCCGTGGCTAGGGTGGGGCCAAAATGGCCGACCCAAGTTTTACATAGGGATATATAGGGAAACCTTTTAAAATCTTCTTTTCAAGTACTTCAAAGCTATGATTAGTGATATTTATATGGAATCATCCTCAGGTAGTGTAGATTCTAGTTTGTTCAAATGATGAACGCCTGGAGGGGGGGTGGAGTAAATTCAAGCCTGGTGTGCTCAGGTGAGCGCTGTGGCCCCTGGGCCTCTTGTTTTAAGTTTCGATCATTTAGTGATTTATTTAGAAATTTTCTAGTCAAAACAAAGCCAGAGTAAAAAAAAATTATAACTTAATACACATGTACCAATCAAGTATGAAATATACATTCATTTATATTTACCATTACGCAAGTTTCTCTCACGTTTTGTTTATGTATGTGTATTAGGTGTTCCTTGAGTTTGCTAAACGTCAGTTGGATGAAAACGCCACTGCACACGAGCGAGAGAATGAAACAAATGAACTCACACAATCCATACGGCGACGTACGACGTCCAAGGAGGCCAATGGAGAGAGTCCGTCACATACCACTATTTCTGTTCCGTTATAGTGGTCAAGGAATCCAAGTAATCATGTACTTTTGTTGTATTGAACTGGTATATTAATTGTTATGGTTTATATACTGTAGCCTAATGCTTTTTAAAAGCGAATCAGAAATATTAAAAAGAACATTCCCTGGTGGTGTCATTTAGGTGCTTTGAAACCTGAATCAGTTGGAATGCTTTAATAGTGCTGATATAAAATTGTTTTTTATTTATAAAGCCATCATTTTTAAATCCTACTTTTATCATTGATATGTGATACATGTACATAAATATTATATTGATTTCCATCCATTGGGTGTATTCTTGAATTATTATTTTTATCGTATTATTTATGTTGATGACAAAGTGTGATTTTTTTCTAGAGAAATAGTTTAATGAATTTTATCAGAATGTTATGCATGTATTCTTGAAATCCAGTAGCATTTATATTTGTGGATATAAACCTAAAGCCATACAGAACAAGTTTACAGAAATTAAAATTGTATTAATTGTATATATTTATGACCTATTTCCATTATCTGACGGAATATTAATTTTGTCAATTGACATCATTATTAATGCATCCATAAAAATTTTAAACAAATTTCACAATCAAACAAAATTTTCAATGTGGAGTGATTTAATTCGTCAAGGTATTTATTGGAATGAGTTTTAATTTACCCTAGAATGAAATTATGATAGTGTCAATGTTGTTTGAAAATGGAAAAAATAAATCTATCATCTTTCTTTACTTTGAGGAGGAGGGTTCGTTGTAATGACTTCTTCTGATTTTAAATAAACAATAAATACGGCTGGATGATTTCCAAATATGGAAGTCAAGAACGATAACTGAAAGTTGCTATAAATGTACATCATGAACACGTAATTATTTTTCTGTCCAATCAGACAACAGCATTTTTACACACTCCAAAACATATTTTAAAAGAACAGAAAGAAAACACATGCTTTTGTTTTTTTCCTCAAAAAGATCGTTTTAACAAAAAATCTTTAGAAGTAAGATGAAAACTTTTGAAGAATAATTAAGGTATTCCATACATATTTATTGTGAACAACCTTGACATTTTTATCTCGGTAAAGAAAAAAAAATAGTGCAGTATACAATGTAATCATTTATGGAGGAAGAAATCACATCAGCAAGTTCTTATCAAGTTCAATTATAACATATACCAGAAAATACTATATGTTTGTATTTTTTGTAAATATAATTTTGCTTAGCCATCCGATTTTCATTAATGATGCTTAAATTCCATGTGTATAGATCCACCTCACACGTACAAGTGTTTATCATATGGACTACATAATAGATTTAAAATATCATGGATTTCATGAGCGCGGAATATTAAGCTATGCAAACTTTCGACTTTGAATGGGCATAAGGAAAGGCGTGAAACGTGGAGAAAAGAGAATAATTATACACAAATGCGTTTTTATCCCAATATCTTACCTTGCACATACCAGAAACTGCATGGACGGTTTTGTCATAAACATTCAAAAAATAATTAAGACCATTATTCATTCAATAAGGTTTTTATGTCAGGCTCTAAAAACTGAAAATTTTCCGTATTTATATCAAATTTTTAAACTTATGGGATTGCTACCTCCTAGTGACAGATTTTTATTCCCACTTAAAACATTTTCTTGCGTTCAAGTCGTGTTTGTTCACGTTAGAATTGTCATAAATATAATATTATTCCTAAATATATGCATAAAATTTACCAAAAAAATTGTTCCAAAATAATCTTTTGAGCATAAAATGATAAAACCACTTGTTTTATTTATTTTCTTTTGGGTTTGTATATAAATGCTGTTATCTGATTGGTCAGAAAGACTTGCAACTTGTTTATTCTGTGTCTTAAAGCATTCATGGTTATCGCTCATGAATTCCTTTAAAATTATTTGGAAATCATCCAGACCTGTTAAATAGATATTGTAGTACTGCAATTATAACATTTAAGCCACAAAAATTGTTCGCTGTCATAATTTAGAAAAAAATAAACATGTATATCTAGTTTTTTTTGTTGTACATTACTTTGTCAAAGTCATATTAATGGATGGACTAATATATAATAAGCTTTCTCTTTGATCAGATTGTTTTCACTCAAATGCAATCTATTTTTAATTCCTGTATCAAGTTCTATTCTTTTATTTCTTTAATTGGTTTTATGTCTTGTTAAAAATAAAACTGCGGTGAAAAATGTACTATATATACCGGTATATGAATGTCTCAATTACAAAGAGTGTATTATTTTCTGCAAAAATTTACTCAGGTATTAAAGTAATCTATGTATATGATATATACATGTAGTAGCTAGGCCCTATTACATGTATGCATTAAGTGGTGCTTATTTCAGATAATTTTTCTGAAACTTTTTGCTTTCTTTTAGTGGCTGTTTTTACAGGTCGTATAACATTTGCTTAATATATTTTATTTACACTATATACATGTATATCATGACTGTTATGTGAAAGTATTAAATAGTACAATAAAAAATTAGTGTTTGAAAATATTCAATATGATTATAAGTTAAACTGAAAGCTATGAAATTGTTACTTCTCACCTTTCTGTGGTATCTATTAACTGCAAGTCTGATAGAACCTGGGCAACATGTACATGCAGCTATCATAAAGGTACAAATTAATGGGAAGATTCATTATCAGATTTGATAGCTACCTATGGATGGAGTCGAATTATAAACATTTAAATCACTGGAGTTGCTAATAGATATACCGGTATACAGAAGCAGATCAACGGATTTAATTTTTATTTTTACATCTGTCCAATACCTTCATGATGCAATAAACATTTGTCCATGGAGGAGGTTGGCATATGGCTCCAGATTTGGATATTTGACTAGGGTCTTTGTTGCATAATACAGATGGTTCCAAAATAGTGTGTTGACCATGGTTTAAATTTTCTCGCCTTTGTAAGGATCAACTTGAGAAGAGAGAAAAAATAAAATGCACGTTGCATTGGCTTTGGATATGTTTTCACCAGTTAAAATTACAAGGATTACTTCAAAGCAGTACCAGTCAAGGTGTATTACAGTAAAATGTAGTTATAGCAAAGACATTTACAATGTATAATGAACTGGCACTTACAACTATCAAGAGAGTAATTTTTATTCCCCCTGATTTCAAATATATGTAAAATGTAAACTGAAATGAGATGTAACAAATTAATTACAGTAAAACTTGGTTACAACGAAGTCACTGGGACCTATGAAATTACTTCGCTATATCCATAATTTGTTATATCTGTATAAGGAATTCATTAAATTTATATAGTTGGGGATCCAAGATAACTTCCCTATATCTGTAAATTAGCAATATATCCGGACGTGTTCTTGCTAAACGAATTTTACTGTACACTTATAACAAAGGAATTTGTCCTTGGCAGTTTGTTATTTTATGTAATTAGCATGCATTTATTAATAAATGTACATACTTAGTAATTTTAAATCTACAACACCGAAAAAAACGCACAAGGAGTCAGATTTGGTATTTTTATTTATATCTTTTACAAATAATTCTGTCACTGAAAAACTTGCACACTGTGAAATGATGACTACATCATTTTGTGTTTTTTCTCATTAATGCAGATTAAAATAAAACTTGAATATATTTATTAATTAAAAACATAATTTTGAGCATCACACAGGCTTTCAAATAAATATATAATTTTATACAGATGTTGATAAAAAGCCAATATCTGCAGATCATTATGAGAAAACTATAAAAATTAATCTATTTTCTGTAAGTACTTCTATGATAATGACAATAAAAATGAACCATTAACAACTGAACTGATATGAACAATAAAATAATTAATATGGATAAAATGTTTGGGAGAATGAACTTCCAATTGCACAGAAAATAAAATTGAACAAAACCATATTACAATATGACTGATTCGCATACATTGTACTAACTGAGGAAGGCATTTTGCAATACATCAAAAGGCCCTCTCATAAAATAATGGCACACACATAAACTATTGGTATCTGCAGTCCAAAATTTGTTGAACACTGACAATGATTTAGAATTTTTTTTTGTAAAATTGCAGATTTGAAGTTGGTTTTACATATAACAGAAAAAAAAATCTAGAGCAAAACAATGGTAGAAATTTTAATTCTAAAACAATTTAAACAAGCCAATGGATGACATGTAGTGGCAAAAACAAATGACATCATGAAATTTTGAAAGAATACCATGTAGCAGGTCATTCTAGTGAGGTGCTTTTTTTAAGCTTATTTTCAGAATTTGGAGGGGGCTCATTGTAAATTATGTTGTATATATATATATATATATATATATATATATATATATATATATATATATATATATATAATACATTGTATCAGAATCAGTAGAAATTGTTCTGCCCATTATACTACATCACCAAAGGTTTCAGATTTTGGGGTATCTTTAAGGTCCAAAATATATACAGTGTATGATGATTACAAGAAATAATTTTTTTTGTTGTTAAAACTATTGCATTTATTTTACAATTATGTCCTTGAGACTTCTAACCTGCTGGACCCTCTTTTTAAGAACTCTTGATCTGTCACTGTATAATTCGGGTTGATTCGTCTATAAACTAGCTGCCATTCAAGGATATGATTTAAAAATTAGATCTGAATATATAGATAGATAATTATGATTCCTACTTGTAAAACAAGTTTCATGAAGTTTTACATTCAGCTTTCTTCAAAATACAAACTAAGGGGATATCACTTATGGGAATTAAGGGTTCAGATTGCTAAATTTAGCACAAATAATTAAAAATAATATTTTTCATATATACATGTTGGTACTAAGGAAGGTAACTGATTATCTGATATGTAACCGTTGAACTTTGAGAAATCCAAGGGCTTCTGAATAGTTTGTTTAATATACCCTTCATGATGTAACATCTGGAAAAGAAAATCATTTTAAAATATAATTGGAATGTTTAGTAGTTGGGCTATAATTGATCCGATGCTTAAGCAAAATTAATCTAGTTAAAATGCACATGATGAAAAACTAATAAAATTTTAAAATATAAGTCTGAAAGGTCTCTGACAAGTAGAGCCCAAAATTATCACTGTCAGATATACGTTTAACACAATAAGCACATGAATATCACACATTCATAAAAAAAAAACTTGAGATACATGCATGTAAAATCATGATAACAATTGACTTAAAATTTCTAATCCCTGTGTCATAGTTACAAACACTAGGAAAGTTAAAAATTATACAGATGTAGAGAACTTGCAAAATATTCACTATGATAGTGAAATCCACCCAGAAAAAGAACATGTACTGCAAATCACAAAATTTTAACATCTTATTTTCGCAAGTCATATACATGTATTTGGTATTTATGAGTGAGACAAAATTTTCACAAATGCTGGTTTTTGCTGTATGTATTCAATACTTATAAATATATGTGCAAGAAAAACATTTTCAAGAGAAGATCGTATATTTACACAAATTAAAATATAGTTCTCACAATTAAAAAGTGATGTACAGTGCTTGTTAAATACATTAATCATTCTTACCAGGAAAAAAACGCACAGAAACTTATATAGGTATATATGTATAAATTTGATTATAAATCATCTGTGTTGGTGGCAAATCCTTGACAAATTTTACACAAACAAGAGCTAAATCAATAGTATAATCTTCTTTGATTGATCTAATTTGCAATACCGTATAAACAGAAATTTTAACGAGGATTTAATTTTGGCATTATTAGCGAGGGTGCTGAGATTGCTAAAATTTAATATCGCTAAAAATTAATTGCGTTTTATTTGTAAAAGCTTCTTTAGTGAACATTTAAAAGTCGCTAAAATTGCATCTCGCTAAAAATAAATTACCAGTTTTTAAGGTCAAATCGCTAAATTTGAGTCTCGCTAAAATTTCCACTTACAGGGTATTACAGCTAGCAGAAGGGGACATACATATTGGTGTAAATTACTTGTAAATTTCTCATATACACACTGAAACATATTGCACTAAAATTGCATTGTTCATGTTTTGATCTTTTATACAGTGACACTACAGTAGCTTTATATTGTGTCCTCAGAAAACTTTCTTAACAAGCTAAATAAACCCTAAAAAGCAATGCAAATTCATCACTTTGGATAAATGATAAAATCTGCTCTTAAAAATTGATAATGTTTTATAACTGATCAGCACAAATACTGTACTGAAAACGTACTCTTTTATTACCTATATTTATTCATCTGTAAAGTTGCAAACATGCCAAAATCTGTCATGTGCAGGTAAAAGTTGGTTCAAATAACAGCATAACAAGATAATTTTTTATCATCCCTTAATATATATACATGTTTTTAACAAAAAATATTTTAAGATATTTAATGCTTTGTAGTTTGATATTAATAGAATTTATTTCACAAGTGGGACAGGATTTCTTGTTATATTTTCATGAGTGCAAAAGCATTAGTATAAAAACAGTTTCTCAAAAGTAAAATCAATTTAGATATCGATTGCACAAAATATTGAATATTCTGTTTGTTACATTTTCTTCGATTTTCCCTTGCTTTGGCCTGTATGATCTTGTCACAGGCTGTACAGTCATAGTTGAGCAGTTGAGGCGTTGCGAGATCAAAAACATAAACATGGATTTCAGTGACAAAATGAGAGAGAATTTGGCAATTTTAGTCTCTGTCATGATGGTTTACATGTAGAGGTCAGGGGGAATTTTACACAATATTCTTAATAAAATGAAAGGAATATCTTCGAGTTTAATTTTCAAGCTTCTAATTATCCTTTCGCACTGTGACAGAATATCATTTTCAATAAATAAACTACAGTATTTCACTGTTGAACATGTGATAACATGTATAACTATGATTTTAGAAACACCAAGAGTACCGGTATGTACGACTGATACAGACTCTTAAATTTATAGATATAAATTGCTTAAAACTTAAATTTTGAGGGATTAAAATTTAAATACATGTTCATAGATACTATAATGCATCTTCTGTTTGAAAACAGAAAGAATCCAACCTGCTAAGCCTAGTATTTTGACGCCAGTTTAGGGCCAAAATGAAACCTTATCATAACTAGTTCTTCATGTTTTAAAAAAAGTTTTGGATTTTATAAAGATCATTGTGTCAATCTGCAAGAAAACAACACACACAAAAAAAAATTATCATTTGACCCGATTTTGTCCGATTACTGGCCGCTGAATAAAAGCAGCTTCTTTGCTTTCGTCATCTGAGTACTTTCTCATTTGTCTCTGCATGCATTTTCTTTTCATAGTCACGAATGTCCTCTATTGACATACCTAGAAAAACACCCCAAAAAAATCTTTTTCAGCAGGATATCTTGAATTACTTTTCAACATTTATAAACATGTCATAACCAATTAAAAATGTATATAACCTTAAATTCAATACATGTACTTTTATAAACATGCAAGTTCTTTTTTTATTTTTTAATCTATTCTCTCTTAAATTTTTACATTCAGAACCAATAAGAAGGACATATATGACCTTTTTAATTTGATATTTTAAGAACAAGTTCTATAATTCAAAAGTGACTTAAAAGTTTTCATTTAAAAAAAAAAACTGAGATTATTTATGAGATCATGCTGAGAAACTTTTCAGTTCAATTCCATTTAGATTGTATTTTAATACCATATTATGGTATTAATGACTTTAAATGGCTCTAGTTTACTTTCATTTGTAAATTCAAGTTTGTGCCTTTAATAATGTCTGTATATTTTATTTCATGCAACTATATATACAAAGGTTTTTTACTTCCTCTTTCATATGTCTGTAAAATATATAGGCAAAGTGGTTAAATAAAGAGTTCTCTCTCAGCTCAAAAAACAATAACAAATAAAAACAGTAGTCTTTGATGAGACTGTAGCTCCACTTGTTTGAACTTGTGGCAAAGGAAGAGAAAAGTTGTGGTTGGACTTGAAACTATATATATGCAACAGCAATAAATAAAATGATGATGACTCTTTGTTCAGTCTCTTTTTTTGTAGCAAGATCTATTGCAAATAAAGAAACAAAGTTGGGAGATTGAAAATCAAAAACTGATAAATGGAATTGTGAATCTTTAGGCCAATTTAGGATTAATCTGGCCAAAATTTTGGGAAAAGTAGCATTTTGAAAGTATTCTTCTGAAATAATTTTTAGTAACCATGGCAATACTGTTTACTGAAATCAAAAACCAATAATATATATAAATAGATTTATGTATCTAAAATTAGTGTAATTTACTTGTGTGCCAAGTATAATGAAATCAGATCAAAACTGTAGGAGGAGTAACATTTTAAAAATTTGTTTACAAATAGATAGGCAATTAGCTACAAATAACTAGACAGATGGACAATGGACACCTTACTATTGCATAAGCTATTCTGGTCAGCAGAGCTAAAAAATTGGTAAAATATTTTTGGTTGAATTGACCCTGAGACACTAACAAGGTCAAGAATGTTTTTCTATTAATTGCATGTGCTAGTATATATTTGTAGATCAGATCTACATTTTAATCAGATTGTGTGCTTTTAATTCTGGGAACAATTATAAACCCCTTTCAATTTGTCAACATGTCATAATTCAATCAGCAATTATGTAAATGTCAACTGTTTATTTCTACCGGCCCTGCCAATCTTTATGTCTATATTAATTTCATCAGAATTTAAACTAATACGTATACCTACCGAACCATTCGTCTATCCAGGTGAAGGCCTGTCTATGTCCCAGTAATAAGATCTCCCTGATACACTGTGAAATAAGACACGATTACTCAACAGCTGTTTATATACAATATTTATAAACATACACTTTAGATTCAGATAGTGTTTGTCAAACACAGACAATCTTCAGTTTAAGTTCTTAACCTACATACTGAGAAATATAACTTTCAAACTGGGACGTAATTATAAACATAATTTGAACCAAGTGCTTATATACCTTATGCATAATATTCAAAAGATAGACATTTTTTATTATAATTGTGCACCTTAAATAATTAAATTGTGTAATTTGCATAAAACTGTATAATTTAAACTGTTTGTAAAATATCTACAATATTGCAAAAAATAACTTACTCTGTGTGTGAATTCTTCTACCCTTGTTTGGAGTCCCCAAACCTCGAATTTTACTTTCACTGCTTTATACGAACACATTACAGGATTAACTATTTCCTACAAAAAAAAAATTAATTTAAATAAATTTTTGATTAGAAACTTTCAGAGGGAGATTGCACTTACAGATATTAAGTAAATCATTAATAAAACTTCAAGTTTTCCATGCAGATTTAATCAAGGGTGTATTGGAAATTACAACCTGGGATAAATGTTTGGATCTGGATAGTGAATTTATTTCTTATGAAACCAAACAATGTCACCTTTGTCCAATCAATGGTGTATAAAATCATTCATAAGATTTGCTATTTGCAATTACAATTTGATACATTGCATCTTGTTTATATAAGTTTTTTAATTGTCTATATCAATGAATTTAGTTCATTGTTGTCATAATATTTATACCCCTCGCTTAAAACTTCAGCTGGGTGTGCTGAAATTTAACCCAGCCACTTGTTCAAAACTTGTCTTCCAAGTTACATAAGCAATATTGATTACCTCTTCCGACCACTTCCTTCGTACACTTTGTTAATCGATAAAGAAATCAGTGTGACATAATTATACATACTAAGAAAAGCCATTAATGCCACAGATCAATAAACCTTTGCACTATAAAATATGACATAATCTATGACATAATCTTGCTTCAAACTGTCAAACATTGTTTTAGACTACAAAATTCTGAGTATTATGTAGCCTACCCTCCAGCCCTTTGAAAGTGGACCTCTTCCTGTTTTCTTGGAAACAAACTTTGTAGGATCCTGTTGGCATAAAAGAACAATTAAAATACAGTCAAACATGGTTATATCAAACATTCTTATAATGAATTGACGCTTACAGCAAAATGATTTTCATTCCCAGTGTCTTTAAAATATATTTTGAAGTTAAGGAATATAACTAAGGGCGAAACGATTACACGTGTAAACGGCGACGTTTCGATTATATGCTCTAAACGTTTACAGTTTGAGTAAACGTTTACACGAAGGTCATTATCAATGTCTATCAGAAATAAAGTTTAACACAAACAAATTGTTTTATTTCATAATTTACAAAAGAAACACCGTCTTTGACCAATCTAAACCGGAAACATATTAAATGAAAATATCTAAAACCCGATACGGGCTAACATAATTAATTTTGATTTCCGAGTTGCTAATACTAGCGATGTTTTACGACACTTGAAATATAAAACTTGATATATTTTGATTAAATAAATATAATACATTTTTCACAAGTCTTTGAAAAGTTTCAATACAGTCAGTAGGTCTTGTTTTACTTTTTTCGAGATTAAAAGATCCATCTTTACAATTATTTTTTCTACGTCCGGTAGCCAAACAAACCAAGCAGTTGGGTGACGAGGTCGTAAGTGAATGAATTTAATGCGCTTCAAATTCTTACGGTTAAATCACAATAACCAACAATAAATTTGTAATAACAACTCATACTTATATTAAAGTGAAAGAATTGATTATTAAAATTCGAGTTTCATGAGTAAGTAGCCATAAAAATCCAACATAGAATATCTCCCGTTTAAACGGTACGTTTCGTTTACTGCTATCCGTTTAAACGTTTACAAAATTCAGTAAACGTTTCACCCTTAAATATAACAGTAACATTTACAAAGAAACAAAATTATACACCACTGACACTGTTTTACTGTATTAGGGAAAATGAGTATTTATGACAGAAACCTCACCCAGGCCTTTCAAAAAGGACAAAAAATAAATGCATATACATGCAAGCTCTTCAAGATAAAATTTTCCTACGATACCCCCACTCACCTCAGCTTCTTTGTAATGTTTTTCTGAAATCTCATCATACGCTATATCTATCTCTTCTACTTTTCTCTCCTTCAAGTCAGAATCACTCAAGTTACACAACTGAAAACAGATGATAATTATTTTAAGGCATAATTTCATTAAATCAAAAAAAATTAATTTCATTCAATTTCTGCCTACAAATCTACAGGGTTTAAGATCATGCGCATATGGCACGCCAAATTCACAAAAATGAGATAATCATAGTTTCACAATCGATAAACTAGGTTTATCGGTTGTAAACTATAGTTTACAAACCGTAAACTATAGTTAACAATGTTAATCTATATTTCAAATCTGTAAACCATAGTTAACGCGATAATCTATGTTTCACAACCGTAAAATATACTTAACACCGAAAACAATCATTTGCGATTGCAAAACATAGATAATCTGATAAATACAGTTTCATGATTTGTAAACTATGGGCATAGTTTACAAACCATTAACTATAGTTAACGATCTGATAAATATAGTTTCACAATTTGTGAAACTATGATTAACAACTCTTAACTATAGTTTATGATTGTAAACTATAGTTTACAAACGTGAATCTATGTTTATCAACAAAATCTATTGTTAACGCTTTATTGATAAACTTTAATTAACATTCGTAAACTATAGTTAACAACCGTTAAATATAGTTTTACAGATGAAAATATACTTAACGAATCGTTAACTAAAGTTTACAGTTTGTAAACTATAGTTCACAGTCGATAAACCTAGTTTATCAATTGTGAAACTATGATTATCTCATTTTTGTGAATTTGGCGTGCCATATACGCAACGTAATTTGAACTTTTTTGGGTTCTTCCCTGGAGTTGATGAGTTCCACTAAATAAAGGACCTGTGTGCAATACTTTTAATGTCAATTTATGGATTTGCACACCTCTTCTAAAACTAATTTTGATGGAAAAAAATCTGGAATTTATGTTTCGTAATTTTTTAATATATTTCTTTGAATAATGCAAAAAATTTCATAATTTGATATCTACCAAAAACCCCTGGTAATGCATGCTGATTTTTTGTCTATGAATATCTGATGGCACAATAATCTTAAATTAAGAATATCTTGAAAAATTATCAGTAGGTAAAGTATGTTGCGTATGTCCTTAAGGCAAATATATTTTCATTTTAATGTAAAGTTAAAAAGGCTCTTATGAATGGTTGACAATGAAAAAATCTGCTTGCTGTAGCTATCTATATATAGATATACCTGTATTCCTTGACAAGTTCAAGCCAAAAATTATTGGGACACAGGAATTTTAGTTTGCATATCTAGCTCTGAGACACTTAATTAATTTCAAATTAAATTCATCAAAGAGCTCTGTACTAAAAGCTAGCAAACAAGAAGGGTATCAAAAATCTGCACACACAAAATTTTCCAACTATTACAGTTTTCCTTTTTACTGCTGAATAAAGTCAAAATAAAGGAATTTAAAGTTTTAAAATTGAGGGTTACACAAAACTAACCATAATTTATTAATATAATGACAACAGCTCGAAAGACACTGTCATTAATTTTTTAGTGTGAAAACCTATGGGTAGCATGTACATATATTGCATATATTGGACAATCCTAAATTATATAAACGTGTTGGAGTTCATCTGGGATTCCATATTACTCCGGGAATTATATTCCATCACACTGTGTCGGCAAATTAAGGTTTATGATTCTACGACAAAGAAGAATATGAATGATGAAAATGACCTCCCCATATTTACAGAAAATGGACAAAGCACTGCTCTAAATAATTTTATACAATTGATCTGCAAGGAAATGAGTGGATATTGGATACATTTGCTTTGGTACAGGATCAGTTGACCACAATTTATTCTGAGACACTGATCAAATTAGGCCAAAAATAGTCACTGGAAGGAAATCCATGAAAGGTCAAATCAAGACTTCATTGGAATGCCAAAAAGCCATATCAAAGATATTTATATCTGTGTCTTCATCAAAAAGTTTGTATTTGTAATAATAAAGTTCAACTGATTCTTATGCAACAAGTCTGAGAAACAAATAGATCAAAGAGTACATTATTCTGTACAGTGTTATTGAGCAATATTGTTGGACATTTAATTAATAAGTTAATCTGTTGTTAAATATCATTTATTATTATGTACATAAGAAAACTTAAATATATTTAAACAAATTTTAAGATCAATTACATATACTTGACCTACATTCTCACTGCAGCCATTGTCATCTGCATACTTTGTTTCAATGTAGATTGTAAATTTTGGCATGAAGGAACACTGAAAAGATAAAATTACAATGTTTAAAGGTTTTAGAGTAATGTCTCACTTAAATGCTGATCTGGCAAAATAAGTAAAATTTAAAATTATGTTAGCCTTGTAAAAACTTAAAATGAAAAGGTCTATAAATTTGCATTTATTTTGAAAATTAAAAAAATTAAAATGCATTGCACAGTCAATCTTTGCCAAAGTTACACTTACTGTGTATTCTGGAAGGATGACATCACATGAAAGAGAAAATTAATTTTAAAAAATTAGATTTTAGTTTCAACTTTCAGCTTCATAGATTAATTATTAATAAAAATCAGTTATCCAATTTTCAATACCTTCATAAATCTGGAGTGTATCAATATGAAGAATTAAAAAAAAAGTTAAAATTCTATACACAAAAAATTTTTCAAATGCTTCCCACTATATAATCATTCTAAAATCATTACAAGTCTAATACAGGTTCTGGTAAATGTAAAGTACTGACAAGTTCACTTGATAAATCTAAATAATCATAAGTTAACACAAAATTCATTCATTTTCAAAAGAGAGAAAACATTGTGTAAAAACCACGACAGTTTCTCCTCAGTTAAATGAAAATGCTGCACCAGAATCCAACAAGTCTGACACAATATAATTCATCATGCACTAGAGAACTATTAACCTCTAAATAACAGAAATGTGTTGTCGGTACAAAATCATTCAAAATCACATCTTAAAAGTACAATTTTCATGAATTTTGTCTAAAGTTATGTCTGCAATTTGAGCCATGTGTAAATCTGAGAGACAAAATGTCTTAAAAAGCAACTGAAAACAAGAAAAATCCCTTGCACTTTGCATCATCTTAAGAAAACCATCTCAGATTCTCCGTGTAAGTTTAAAAGAGGCTCTCTTTGTTAAAACATTAAGGATGGTTTGTGAAGAGCACCTGAGAGACACAGATTAACATGTACATAGAGTTCAGATTTTTTATAGCTTGATTACATTATCTTGTCTACAAAGTTAAAAGGTTTAAATGTAAACCATTTTAAAATCTGCAAGTTTTTACACACAACCCCCTTTTCTTTCAAAATGAAAATAGGATGTAATTTTTAGAGTGTTAATTACATATAACACAGATGTACAACAGATATTCTATAAAAGATATAATCAATACAGTATATTGTGATTTTTATTTTAAACTCTTGAAGCAATTAATATAAATCTGTTGCCACGTTGCCATAAACTGTCATTTTTCAGATTATTACCATCCATTTACTTGACCATTACATCCGATTTCTTACATAATACATCTAATTGCATGTGGACAAAGTAGTCCATAATGAACCAAATTTACCTGTTATAGTAAATGGATAGTAATTCCAGGCCTTTTCTGTTATGTAGAATATTTTTGGAATCATTTTCTGAATCCATGTTGGTAATCGACTGAAAAATACAATCAAAGCATTACATGCCATTTACAGAGCCATTATAAAACCTTATAATATCCATAAAATTTATAACAAATTGTAAAAATATCGCAGGGGATACCAAAAAGCTTCTGTATATCCATAAATTTCAAAAAAATATCTTCATACTAAACATGCTGAGCAACTTTGGAGAACAAGTCTTTTTTATTTAGAAGAATGACTAATACTGTACTATTAAGTGGTCATTGGATTTTAATTATCATACATGTACATCAATATTTAGCAACTTGTAAATATATGCACAAAATGTTAAACTCAAATGGGGAAAAAATGATAAAGGCTCTCATGTCGAGGTTTTTTCTAAAATTGACATATATTATGCTAAATAACTTTATAAAATATATGTACATGTTCAGTTATAATTATTTAAATCATGGTCCCTGCCCAGTAGGCAAATTCAAATTACTGTGCAACATAATTATGCAGTCTCGTGGCTCTTATATACTGGTCATTCATGTACAGTTGAACTTCAGTATCTCAAATACAGTACTGATCTCTCAAATACCATGGATATGTCAAAGAGTCGTTGACAATTGGATTTGAAAATCAAAACTACTTATTCTTTTAGTTTTTTCCCTCAATATTTTGAATCCTTTGATATCTCTGAAAAAGTTTATCTTCGTCCTATTGAGTTTGAGATAATGAGGTCTTACTGTATAACACAGTAAATGGATTTCTCTACAATTCATATATAAATTAATTCCATGTAAAAGTACATTGGTAAAATTCAATTGGTAGCCATAGCTTATATATAAATTTGAATTTTCATACTTTGTACTAACATGCATGCTCTAACTGAGAATCTAGTATATTTTAGAGGTGTCCATCCTGCTTTTCTCAGACCAGTTTTCTATTGTACATGTCAGATCTTCAGCTATCAAATTTGATTTACAGTAGACTGCTGCAAGATTTTACCATTCCATCAGGGTTTTTTTCTCTACTTTGTTCCAACTTTCTATATTAACTGCAAGATCTAATTATATCATAATGCAATCTAGTTTTTTTTTTTTTTTTGATTAACTCTATATACAGAAATTGGTCATTATCTTAGTTCCTTTCAAAAACATTATAAATAAACTTATTAATGAGATATTCTGATCGATATAGCTTAAGTTCAGTACTGAAGGAACCTTAATACATTACACAGTAAAGAGTTCTACTTCTGTAAAACTTTTAGATCTGCCCTTAGATCTAAAATAAAATACATGTAATTTGAAAATCTATAGGGCTTTCATTTTCATTTTGCAAACATTTCAAATTTCTGCAACATTTCTTAAGAGACAATAACTTAATGGAACATTTTCATTTCAAGCATTTTCCAAATATTAATTAATTACAATAAAAGCAACATTGATGTTTGTCAATATACAATTAAATAACAACATATCTTGAACACTGATAAAATATTTCGAAGTTGAATACCTTCGTCTTTATTGTTTAGATACATAAAAGTCATTTAAAGGCACCAAACTAGCTACTACAATCAAACCTGTTTTAAGAGGTCACTTGATATTTCTCAAAGTGTTTTACCCTTAATATGTTGAACCCTTGGATATCTCAGACTCAAAGTTTCTTTCCTCTGTCCCAATGAGTTCCAAATAATGAGGTTTGTCTGTATTTATTTTGTTGGGTTAATTTGAACATTTTTCCTCGGGGCATATGAACATTTGGCTTACACCATGGGGTTAACTTAATGCTTCATACAGAATTTTTTTTCAATGTCCAAAAATCATATCAATTAAATGTATCATTCATAAATATATTATACAGAGATAGTGTGATGCATTTTCGTCAAAAATATGTATGATTCATTTGTATTGACATCTAGTACATTACATAACAAACAATGGCCCTTTTGACATACAATTACAAAACTATAAGTTGATATTCTTAATATGACTTACATTTGTAAGAAATAATTACTATGTATTTATTTTCAGTTGTAAGAAATATAACATACACTTCCTATTTGTTTTGGAAAGTTACTATTGAGATTTTGAAAGATTGGTTTGATAAAGATAATTTCTTAAAGTGTAATATAAATACAATAATTTTTATTATAAATGGAATATTAGGGCTGGGCAATAATATCGATATTTCACTACTGTAAATCACGTTTTATTCACGAGAACTTAATTTTCGCGTAATTACGCGAGACAATGAGCTCGCGAAATTTTCATTCTCGCGTTTAAAAGTATTCCTTACGATTATATAGAGGGAAAACAACAATTTGTGAAAATTATGTCTCGCCAATAAAGAGTCAATGATTATCTCGCGAAAATAAGGTGTCACAATAATAATAATAATAATAATAATAATAATGATCTACAGTATATTGCGATACAATGACAAAAAATATTGTATCGCAATATGATTTTGTAATATCGATATATTGGCGATATACTTAGATTAAGGAATTTTGTCATTAAATATAAAAATGGACTTATGAAAGTTTGTTATTAAGCCAAAGAGTGAGTCAGAAGTTGCTTTGTGGGAACATTTCAGAGTATAACTTAAATGAAATCAACAAGATTTTTTTCAGTGTTGGTTACTTATGATCATAGTTATGTACATTCTGCATGTAAATTAAGTAAATATAGTAAGAAAATGCCATTTAAATTACAAGGAAAATATTGCAATACATATCGCAATACAGTTAAAAATATCGCAATATATCGCAATACGAAATCTTGGGCCAATACCCAGCACTATGGAATATGATCATCCTCTAGTACGTGCTTTTATGTCACAGAGTACCGGTATGTAGTTTCTTTTATTCATTATGTCGTTCCCCATGACATTTCTGTTTTTTTTTATCCTCAGTGGTAAATTGATCCCCTTAACAAAACTGCACCTTACTATAAGTTGATCTAATTGCTTTGGTAAATGTTCATTAACATAATATAATTTGCCAATGTATAAACCATTTCCCTCCTTAATAAATTAGTTTGTCTATATGAATGGGAAGCTAAACTATATTTATATAATCTGCCTCATACAAAAGATTTATTACCTAAAATTCTATATACATTGTAATTGTTAATTAATTAATGTAGAATTTGTCTATTAAGCTGCAGTCATTTCCATATCAGGAAGCAAATGTAAACAGCATAAAAAAACTATTCTGTACAAATATTGGCTAAGCCAAGAGATCGCATGTAACAAATGCCTCTGAGGCCTATTAGTGTTATCCAATTGAGGTCTCATCGAACATGAAAACATTATGGGATTGAAGTGTATTTTCCTGATCAAGACCCCTTTTTTTTCTTTTTTATTGAAAATGTCCCTGTATGATCAACATCTATTCTAGCTTTTCTATTTACTTCCTTTAAATATTCTCATCTTTTTGTATACAAAATAATTTATTTCCTCAAATGTAATTGCAAACTTTTTTTTTTTATAAATTAATGTATTATTTTTCCTTTTAAATTTATTTTTAATTCCTTTCAAATTTATCTTTAAAAACAAGCAGATGGGCTTTGTAACAAATAAATATACTGCCTCAAAATGCTATTGTATTTCCTTAAGTTTGTAATTTTCAAGAACTTTGTGCACAGTGTAATATTATATGCATGCACCAGTTAATCTTACGTTGTTGAATAAAATAGGAAGCACAGACGTACACCTACATGACACTCTTTGTAAAATTTTATGTCCCAATTATAGCTAATACATCCTGGTATTAAAGTCAAATCCCTGTAACATCAACTAATCTATCAGTAGCCTGCCTAATGGTTTATGAATTGGTTTGTTTTATAACCAGGAGCATGCTTTTGAGTATAGTGAATAAATTGGAAGACTAATGACAACATGTTCAACTTGGGTGATGATCTGTAAGAGCCAGCAAAAACATGCTAGTTTTATCAGACATTATAAATCTATAAAACTAAATTACGGTACATCATATCATTATCATCTAGTCCTAAAACAGGATTTCCCCACTTTGTTCCTCCTCCCACTCAGAATATAATGGAGCCATGTTTTATATTTAGACAGTATATTATTATATACTATGTTCTTAAAGTAGGACAAATGATGTTTTGTCATAAAGGAAACAAATCATGTACATCATGTACTAGCTGTCCTAAGAGTCGGAACTGATGTTTTATCAACAGAGTAATTTTTTCAAGGATACTGAAAAAGATAAATTTCCTAGAAAAAAGACAATAAAGTTTCAAATTTAACTTCCCCATGAAAAAACAGATCTACATTTATGTCATAAAATTATTTTTTATTCGACCTGCCTTCAATTTATGCAGGTCTTAAGGTGGATCGCCCACCCCACCTCACCCTACAAATATTATAAGCTAGCACTCCTTTAAATTTGAATCTTGTATCTGTCCCTGGTTTATCTAGATCTCCTCAGATCAAAATATTTCTTTAAAAAATAAAAGTTTCATTAAGTGCTAATTGTGTGTCATTACGGTACAGATTGTTTGCTGAAATTCATATCTTTGAAGAAAATTTTATACATGTATATATAGGCAAGTTTTTTTTTTTGATGTTGTGAAGAATGTTTATTTATTTCCTTGATGGGATTTAAATTTATAAGCCTTTAAAAAAACATTCAAGCAGCTGATGAATCATCATGTACAAACTGTTTCTTCCTCACACTACATCAAGCTAATGATTTAACACATTTAACATTTCCTTAATTAGACTTTGTGAATTAGGCTAAAATGACAAAAACAGAACAAGACATGACCAACTCTTGCAGTTAAAGTACATGTATCAAGTCCTCCTTCAGAATTAGATCCCCAGAAATGACAGAATTAGGTCAAGGAATTGAATTTCTTTGATGTGGTAAGAACTGAGACATGGATTACCTTTTGCAAGGGAGGGGGGTGTTCCAAACAATGAATGTGTATGTAATATTCATATGTTTTAAAAAAATGAAATAAATATGGCCTTCACCTACCTTGAGAGATGAACTCTTTTTTCTGTGAACTGTCCTTGACCGTGGACTGAATGTTCACAAATTTCATTTTTGACCACTTCCACACCTTCTCCTTTCTCACTCTGCTCATGACTGTGTTTTGCGATCATATAAAGTTGTCCGATGCGATACTACAAAAAAAGAATTAAATACGTATAATTTGTCACATTTAACCCATTAGACAAGATTAAATCTTATCAATTAATAATAGAATGGTAATTGAACAGTTCTAACCTGCCCAATGAAAGGTTACCTATCTGAGCATGATTATATCAATAAATGTTTGTAATGACTGAATGCTAAATATTTCTTGAACATGCAAAAATTTGATAACTTTCAATTGAAAATGCTAAGAATATATTTTTTTCTCTTTTAACATTGATAATTACAATAATTCAAAGATTACTAAGAGAATTTTGAATAACATTTTTGGAACACATTAGGGTTTAAACCATTTCTCTCATAACTCATCATAAATCTCTTTAAGTGCAAGACTAATACAATCAGAAACATCTTTCATTTACAATGTTGAATTTATATATATACATCTCTGTGATGAAAATATATATCATGGTAATTAATCATACCATATTATTAATGTTTACATTTATATATACCCTATTCTTTAAGTCATATTAGTTTAATGAAGTATCTGGAACTGTTTACAATTCTAAGCTTTGGCATTTGCATATATACTTCTTGCATTTCAATTGTTGCCTAATAACATCTTTTTAATTCAAATTTAACTATTATATAATATTGTTTGTGTTTGAATTTTTTAGGCTTGTGAAATGTAGGGCATATACTCTAAAGGACATTGACTGGATCTAACTTTTCTAGCTCAGTTTCTATATTGTTAAGCACATAAGATTTAACATTTAAAGGGGGAAGCTTTCCATGGTCTACCACATACAACTGTATTAAATTACTTTCTATCGTAAACAAGTAAAAAAAAAATAATAATAAGCTATTCAGTGTTTTTTTTTTCAACTTTTATAACAAGATCAACTAATCTTCATGAGGTCAAATTATAAGCTATTCAAGTAAAATAAAAAAAGATTTTATTTTATGTATATCTTTTATTAATTTATCTACATATTTTTTTATTTGTATGTTGTAAGATATATATACACAGCCTGATAAGACTCATACAACCTATGAACACAGATATGTACACTTCACTATCTGAGAAAGTAATATTTTATAAGCTTACTTAATATCAATGCATGCTAACTCAATCATAAATAAGAGTAGGATCTCACGGTTTTGTTATTTTGTTTATATTGTTCTCGCGAGATCAGGCTGGTCTGTGTAAACATAGTACCCCAGTAGACTTGCGATCACATTACCTATATCATGGATGAAAATGCATTTCAGACAGGAAAGTATTCGTTTCATATAGTTTTAGACGAAAAAAATGTCTGCCTTGCGTAAAATCACTTTTTGATACAAATATGAAATCTGATTACTGGTTTATGATTGCTACAAATAACTTGACAAAATGCCGTCTGCATAGACTGACAATTCAGTTATGAAAGACAAACTTTTGGAAAACAAGGCCAAGCCAATTTTATTTTGAAATCAGAACTATATTTTTAAAAAAAGAAAACAATGAATTCATCATATTTTGCATTAAAATCACAATGATTAAGTGTGTTGTTATACTTAAATTTTAATGATTTGTTGGTAATCATTTGCAATGAAATGTAATGTATTTTTCTTTTTTTTTTTGAAAATACTTTTTTCCCTTTTTTACTAAAAGTACTACACTGAATCTTTACACAGGAAATATTTCAATGCTTAGAATTTATGTTTTTTTTTCTTTTAAAATTTTCCACCATTTCTACTTTTTAAAACAAAATTCTTTCATTCTCTACTTACATTAAAAAGTACTAAAAATAATATTTAATAATGGTATTATATGTAAAAAAAAAAAAATAATAAAAAAAAATAAATAAAAAAATAAAATCAAATGCAGTTTGTATTAGCTTAACTATTGTTTATATTTATTGACTGGTCCCATAAAAAGACATCAGTCATTTTGTTCACGCCTATTGGTGTGTATATTGGAAGTTACGCCACAAGAAATTTTCAACAGTGACATAATTATTTCATAAAATGGGCTATCCTAATGGGGTGCCTTGTCAATATTGTCACCTGAAATACTGTTGCAGCACACAAGTTCTCTAAGTATGAATAGTAATTTCTCTGTCCTCATTGAATTGAGTAGTTATTTATGAAATTAAATGTTAAATTTACAACTATTGCCATCAATTAACATTATATTGCAAAAAAATAATCGAATTTCATTTCTTAAAAATTTGTTTTGCTTGGCCTTCCTGATTGCTTGCATATCAACGATGACGTAACCGTCGAAATTAGGACCCGGTAATGGCGGCGCCCATTGTTTATATGTCACTTTTTAACTCATCACCAATAAAGTAGATAATACGAATTGGATAAATCTTTACACAGAAAAGAATACAATTTGAATATGTTTACCGCTCAATTTATTTCAATGGATTCTTGTTTACATAAAATAAAATATTGCAACACATTGAAAGACCGTCGAAATATGGGCACACGAGGGTATAAATGGGAGTAGCTAGGATCTCATTTAATGATATTGTCGAAAGTCTGCATGTGACCTATTCCCTGTTTATCTTATTTGCCCCACTTTACATTAAATTCAATAACTTTGATTTAAATATCTATACTTCATAAGCGAAAGAAAATGAAAGAATTAATGCCGCCATAACTAAGGGTTATCTATCAGTATATCACATGTTTAAATGACCTTACAGGCACATGCACAACCTCTGCAACTGTCATTGGCATGCATATTTGTATTCCTTCAGCAACATCGTACACAGTCGTCTTGACGTTACAGAATGAATTGCAAGCTTCCTAAATCCATCTGAACTAATGTCATATAAAAATCAATATGCCCTGAAGAAGTTATTTACAGAAAAACACAGCAAAGCTTCTGCTACCTTGTTACACAGTTCGGAACACATCTGGAGTCCATTGGAAATTATTCTAAAAGCAGATATGGTAGCGTTTATGTTTCCGGATTAACGTATGTCAAGTATGAATGAAATAAAGGTCCAAAATAAAATGGGGAAAATATAATATGTATGTATTTATTTAAGCATCCGAATTAAAAATTTTAATTAATTTTACAAACTTAAAGAAACGTTCGTCTTATAATTATCTTACCCAAGGCCAAATCGGAATTTGTCTTTCTCGACTTTTCTCGTTATACACGAGATTGTGAGAAATCATGGCGGACACCGGCGATGAAAAACAACAAAAAATGGAAGTGGACTACAGCTCCACTGTAGATGAAAAATTGCCAAAATGTGAAAAGCTTGCAAAGGTAAAAACAGTTCTTCAAGTGTTTCACAATTTTACATTTGTCTAATCTAAGTTCTTCTAACCTTTTTGTTCAATTATTTTGAGCTATGCCTCGTGACAAAACAGCTTTGTCATACTTGCAAATAAGCATTTTTTCCGATCATATATGCTGAACTTTAATTTTGTTTATCAGATTCCTCAAAACAATCTTATATTTACTGAAAGGTAATTTAAATACTGTCAATTATGCCACAAAGATGGAGAATTTTTTTGATTAGCTCGAATTTCCTTTGGTTTGAATAAATTTGGTTGGCTAGCGGCCTATTGGCCATAAACCAGGTTTAGCCCAAGGAAAAATCATAGTAACCACGGACACGGCTAAATCAAAATTGTTCATTTTTGTGAAATGTAGCTTTATGAATACAATTTATACAATATATTATATATTACATTTTTACATACTGGTATGTTGACTGTTAGGGCAAGCACAGACGTTTCTTTAGTTTTTCAGTATTAGATCCATCTCATTAAATTGTAGCTGCAGAACTGTGGCTCTCTGCTTGAGAAAATTCAGACAGATGTAAAGCAGAGAGCTACAGATCCATGCATTGTAAAAGCCTTCAATTTGTTTGTCGCTTACTTCAGGTATTATTTCCTATATTTGATGTTTTCCCCAGCTTTATAAATAATATCAGATAATTAACGATTCATTTTAACTCTTATTCCTACATGTGAATGTTTATTTACCTAACGGTTCAAGAAGGGCCATTTGTGGAAGTGGACGTAAAAATAGGTATCTTTTAAACTGACATTCTAAATCCATAGAGAACTGTTTGGACCATTGAAGTATCAATGATTGGTGTAGAATATTTGATTAATTATCAGATACCATTTTAAGAGCGTAAAAAGGCATAAACTACAAGATATCTGAAAGGAGTGCAAAAAAATTGGATGCGTAAATCAAAGCTTTTTACAATGCATTGATCTGTAGTTCTCTGTTTCATCTGTCCATATTTTCTTAAGCAGAGAGCTACAGTTCTGCAGCTAATCGAATCATGCATGTGGCATTTTGCATATTCAGGACCCAACCTATTTACTGAAATCATGTCAGACAAGGTCTGAACAGTGCTGAATTTAATTGATGTTTAATCTACTACAGTGTATTTATCTGCATGGTCTTTTAAATCAAGAATATTTTATTTTTTGTTAAACATTGTTAGTGCAAGAATGTAGTTTGCAGCAAGATGCAATTCAAAAAGAATTGTTGGTCCATAGGTTACATATACTACAGAAAAAATTCATTTGATCAATGTGCAATGTCTGAATTTCTCTTTGCCCAGGCATATTTTTTATAGCTCACAGTACCTGTGGCTCTTTGCATTGATTGCTATTAAAACTGACAAATAATTGTAATCTGTCTTCTTTTTCAGCAAGGGAAGTTAACAGAGGCCCTTGAGACTTTATTGTCACTTGAAAAACAAACCAGAACTGTGAGTATTATAGTTACCAAATATGGTCCACTAATGTTAGGTTAAACAGTTTATTTACCAATATTAACATTTCATGTTATCTGTCTGTGTATCTGTTTCTCTGTACATGTACTTATTTTTAAAAAATCAGAACTATTCCTCTTAAAGTATTTTGTTCAAACTTAGTAAAATCTGATACACATTACACAAATCAGTTTAATAAGATTAAATTTGTATTTTATCCCTTTCATTCATTTGTTTTAGGCTTCTGATACACATTCCACAAGTCGTATTCTGGTCGCCGTAGTAAAAATGTGCTTTGAGGCCAAGAACTGGGATGCTTTGAATGAGAACATTATCTTACTCACCAAGAAAAGGGGACAGATCAAGCAGGTATGAGGTCAATAAATCAGCAAGAGGTCATCAGGGGAGCTTTTATTAATGCATCAATATTTTGTTTCATACAAATGTATTGTTTTTTTTTTTTTTAATGTTTCATTTTATTTTAGGCAGTGACAAAAATGATACAAGAGGCCTGTACATATGTAGACAAAACACCAAACCTAGACATAAAACTGAAACTCATAGATACTCTACGGACAGTAACAGCTGGGAAGGTAGGGTTAGGGCTTTGTTATTGTAATTTCATGGTTATTCAATATCACTTTCTTTTGCATAATTTGAAAATTTAACATCATAAATTGAATTGGAATAATTTATAGACCTGCAGATGTATGCTTATTAAGGGTAATGTTTAGCTAAAACATATGGGGTATAAAATGAATGATTTTATGTGATGCATGATTTTGTAGATATATGTAGAAATAGAAAGAGCCAGACTGACACGAACTCTAGCAAAAATCAAAGAGGATGCAGGAAAAATTGCTGAAGCAGCTACCATCTTACAAGAGCTGCAGGTACATAAAATTAAGAATAGAAGATCAGGGGAAATAAATGTGGGGGAAAAAATCTGGAATATGGGACACATTACAATTTTTGTTTCATACAAAAAACAGTATTTATTGATATTACAATTGTAATGAAAATTCAGGTTTAAAAATATTGACATTACTTTACAAATATCCTAATTTGCTGAAGCAAAAATACTTGTAATGAACATTTCCTTTTGTTGTTGGGTGGTAATGCTTTAGACTTGTAAAAAAAAAAATCAAAAGAATCTTTTTCAGGACCATTTGAGTTTACGGGTTACTTTGTTATGAGTTAACACATTAATATATTGCATTGTGTTAACATTTCTTGTACTCAGAAATTTTTAGCCATACTTCTGAATGATAATTTTAGGTGGAGACCTTTGGCTCTATGGAGAGGAAAGAGAAGATAGAGTTTATCCTAGAACAGATGAGGTTATGTCTGGCTAAAAAAGATTACATCCGGACACAGATCATCAGCAAGAAAATCAACACCAAATTCTTTGAAGATAAAAATACCACAGTAAGAAACACATACTATTACATGTAAATCAGAGGTTTCTGGTAGAGCAAGTGGATTCTTGAATGTTGTAAACTTCCTTGTAGAGTAACTGCAGTGTAGACTGTAAAATGGTAGATAAATAAGAGATAAAGTAACAATTTGTAATGTATGTTTCTTTTCCATTTTAATTCATGATCTTTATTAGAGTCAATTTTATGAAAAAATACAGAAAAAATTAGATGCCAATTGGCATAATTATTGCTATACATGTATATCTACCCACATCAAATTATAAGGTTCAAAAACCTTATTTGATTGAATATAATTTTGAAATATAGTACTTCCTGAATCCTATTACAGTTTGACTATGTTTTGTAGGAGCTGAAGTTGAAGTACTATCAGTTAATGATAGAGCTGGACGAGCATGAGGGCTCCTACCTGGCCATATGTAAACATTACAGGGCTGTGTACGAAACTTATGTGGAAGCATCCTTGGGTAGTGTAGATATTAAATTGTTAAAACTCCGGAAATCAAAGAGGATAAGGACAAAATGAGAGAGGTGAAAGCTGAAACTAATGTGGAAGCACTTGGGTAGTGTAGATTGTAAGTTTTAAAATAAAAAAGGGAAGGGGGTTGTTGGGCAACAATTTACAATAACAAGTTTTAATTCAAGAACCACTGGGCCAGGAAAACTGAAACTTATGTGGAAGCATCCTTGGGTAGTGTAGATATTAAATTGTTAAAATCATGACCCCTGGGGGTGGGGCGGGGCCACAATAGGGAATCCAAGTTTTACATAGAAATATGTAGAACAAATCTTTAAAAAATCTTCTTCTCAAGAACCACTGGGCCAGGAAAGCTGAAACTAATGTGGAAATAACTTCTGTTTTTCAAATAAACATTTACAATTACCCTTTAGTTAATAAACATACATACATATACACTGTAAATATGAATTAGCTATACTTCATTACCTGGTAAAAACAAAGATGTTCATGGTTTAAGTTTGATTCTAAAACTTGATGGTATGTATTACATTATGAGTGTTATTTTTAGGCACTACGATATGTGGTCCTGTATCTTATCCTGGCCCCATATGACAATGAACAATCTGATTTGATTCATCGAGTGAAAGAAGATAAACACTTAGAAGAAATCCCTGTGTACAAGTAAGTGAAAGCTTTTATTAGAGATATTGTAAAAATAATATTTCCAGTTTTTTTTTTTCTGTGTATGTTTTTTTTTCTTGATGGTGATTATAAACTTGAGTAAAAAATTTCAATGCTTTCAATTATGCATGACATTTCAGAGAGCTACTGAAGTGTTTCACGACGGCTGAGCTGATTAACTGGAAACAGTTGTGTACTACATATGAGAGTGAACTTAAGTTTGGTTCTGCCTCAAGTCCTGCTACTCATGTGTTCAATACAAAGTTAGAGGGTGGAGCAAAGAGGTGGACGGATCTCAAAAATAGGGTGGTGGAACATGTAAGTCATGCTCAAACACAGCATTTTTCTGTGCATTTTAATAATAGGTTTACAAATAAACGATCATTCTTAATCATGATAACATTTGGTGAGATACTTGTTAAATACATGTATTTATTTAATGTTAAGTCCAAAATTTTTGCAAAAAATTTTGTTTTTACATTGTGATTTTTTTTATATCAGAATATACGAGTGATGGCCAAGTACTACACAAGGATAAGGACAAAGCGAATGGCGGAACTTCTAGATCTGGCAGAATCGGTAAGCATGTTATACAAACACTTATTCAAGTTGTTTAAAATCATTTTTATAACATGACACTTTTCACTATCAAAGAGAAAGAATACTGTATACATGGTTATTTTCGCCCTGTGTTATTTTCGCCTTTTCACATTAGCAAACAGTTTTGCAGTTTTAAATTTGCCCAGTCATAGATTTGTTTAAGAAATTATACTGTGTTCTTTGAATTTGCCCAGTTTTAAATACTCCCAAATGTGGGTGAAAAAAAATGGGGGGGGGGAATTTCCCCCTATACAGTACTAGTTTAGGAAAAATATTACATTGTACCGTACCTTGGGAAATTTCCCCTAGTTTATTTTTTGCCCTTTTCTTCGTCATTGCAAGTGGGTATATTTAAAATTTGGCCAAAATTTAAAGTGTGTAAGAGAGAAAATAGTGTAGGTTGAAAATAACCCTTTATGCAGGAAATGGAGAATAATAAAGTGGTGAATGCCCATGTACATTATGTACATGAACATTGCTTTATGTAAAATCCTATTACAGATTGAAATTCTCTGCCTTCTTATAAAACACTTTAAATTATATTTTTCAAGCCTTAATGGTTACTTGAGATTAACATTTCTTTTTTATATAAACAGGAGACTGAGGAGTTTCTATCCACTTTGGTAGTAAACAAAACGGTGCAGGCCAAGATTGATCGTCTGGATGGAATAGTGCATTTCAGTGAACATAAAGACCCCAGTGACATCCTCAATGATTGGTCATTTAACATAAACACCTTAATGCAACTGGTCAACAAAACTAATCACCTGATTACTAAAGAGGAGATGGTCCATAAACTTCATTAGGGCTAAGTTTCTGTGTAAATACGTCTAAATTTTACAGTGTATCAGCAAATAGCTGTGTTGTGATATACATGTAAGGAAAAAATTCCTTATGCCTTCATATGTTTCTCATGATTTAAAAATGAAATAAAAATATTAATATTGTCATTTTTAGTCTTTATTTAAATATTTTTTATGAGTACCTGATTATATTTTTATATGTACAAGTAAACAATTTTTTCTCCCCTCTTTCTGATTAAATTTGGTAATATTGAAGTCATTGTAATCATGTATTTTCCCTACTGGTCAATCCTGATTTATAACTTCAAACCAGTTAAAACAACATACTGCTTTACTTTTAGCTATGGAAAATATGGCAAAAGTAATTTAAAGAACAAGGTTCACTTATGGCATTTTTTGGCCCTGTGAACTTCTAAAAAATTGCAACTGCTTAATTTAGTTGACAATGCATTGAATATCATTTAGACCTTTGGCGATTAAGAAACTATAAGAAATTATGTAAATTTCTCTCTAGTAAATGCAGCATGTTGTGTCATGAGTTTTTTTTCATTTTCCTCATAACCTGAAAAATGCTACTAAAACAGTAGATATTTAAAGCTATATTTCGTATGGAGTACAATCTCTGATCTAAGGTATGTAAGGAACAAATGATAGAACTGTCTCTGAGGATTACAAGATATGTTTCATTTTTTGGATCAAGGATTTCACTCATATTATTTTCTTCTCTAAAAATACTCAAATATACCCATTTTTCTTAAAATGCAAGAACAGTGAAATTTAATAGAGCATATTTCCTATACTTGAACTTTCCAGAGAAAGTTTTTACTGGAAATGAAAGCCCTAAGTCTCTACTTTATTTTAATGTTTAAAATAGAACATAGAATGATAGTCCATACATTGGTATCTCTACAGGGCTATTTTATGCATAAAGTGAACTTAGCTCTATATGTAACTTGTCTACATTTACATGTACGAGGGTTGTCCGGTAAAATTGTGGACAAGTAGTCTCGCGTGAATAATAATCATCACTGCGTTCTGAAATTTTGACTACTCTTTAGTACATATTTTCTGAATAACCCTAGCAAATTTCAAATAGATATATGCATAAATAAATGAATTATGAGATTTTATGTTATGTATTGTATCGCCTTACGGAGAGCGGATGATAACGTCAAAGTGTCTAAAACAGCGTCATGTTTCATCTTTGTGCTAAAAATAAAGTTGGATTATTCCACTTAAATTTCGGATTTTCATTGGTGCACATACTTTAGTCTCCATAATCAATTGAGGAACCATCTGGCACAAACGTGCGATCTTCTGGGGATTTATTAGTAAGATACGGACAATATTCCCACCATCATTCAACTAACAGACAATCTTATATTGACGGTCAACAGTGACAGCGTCTCTTGCTATTAGAAATTAGCAGTTTGTCCGCATGTTTTGTACTACCTCGGGACTCGATCAAAATGACTTTACTAAGAAAACTCCCATTTCATTTCTATACTAAAGATCTGGTAATTTTGGGGGGATTTTTTTCTTCCATATTCATTTAAAGTTTCTTACGGCATTATTACACCATCTAAACAAGCAAATTCAAAGAATTTTGGTCCCCCGCTTTCGGTGTCTTTGTGGATGAGATGTCATTTTTTATGACACATTGTGTCTAATATGAACACCCTTTCATATGTCATGTATTTAGAAATTATCACTGAAGTTGATTTTTTTTAAAAATAAGGTCAATTGTGAAGGTCAAAGTCAAGGGGTAAGAATTCATAGCATGCTCGGAAATATCTTGTCACAGATAATGCACATGTCAAATATGAAAGTCCTATCTCTTCTCAATATAAGGAACAAGATGTGTTTGTGAAACACAGATGACCTCGTATGGCAACATGACAAAGATTTAACATTTCTTAATTCAAATGAAATATATTAGATATTACCCAAAGTAGGGTTTTCAGACAAGAAATACATTTGTGAAATACAAAATCCCACCCCCCTGTTCAAAAGAAAGTTATGGCCAAGGATACATTTTTGAAAGGTAGGTCAAACTCCAAGGTGAAAGGATCTGAGTTGTTGATTTCTTTAAAAAGGTCACAAGTAATACATATGTGAAGGATGAAAACCCTAACCTTAACTGTTCAATAGTTATGGCCAAGGTAAAAGTTTTGGAAAAGTAAGTCAAACTCCAAGGTCAAAGAGTCAAAGTTCTTGGTATCCAATGAAAGGTCTTCTCATAAGGATTACATATGTGAAGTACGAAAGCCTTAGCCCTTACCGTTCAAATGTTATGGTCAAGGTTAAACTTTTTTTTTTTCAAAAGTACGGAAATCTCCAAGGTCAAAGTCAAAATGTCAGAATGGAAGGCCTTGACACAAAAAATACATATGTGAAATATGTAAGTCCTAGTTTCTACCATTCAAAAGATATGGTCAAGGTTAAAGTTTTTTCATAAGTACGGAAATCTCCAAGGTCAAAAAGGTCAAAGTTGTTGGCATCCAATGAAAGGTCTTGCGACAAAAAATACATATGTGCAAAAATATGAAGTCCTACATGTAGTATCTACCGTTCAAAAGTTAATGTGGCCATGGTCAAAGTTTTTGAAAATTAGGTCAATCTCCATGATCAAGGTCAAAGGGTCAAAGTTCTTGGTATCCAAGGAAAGGTCTTTTCACAAGAATTACAAATGTGAAGTACGATAGCCCTAGCCCTTTCCGTTCAAAAGTTATGGTCAAGGTAAAAGTTTTTTCATAGTCTCTAAGGTCAAGGTTAAAAGGTCAAAATTGTTGGTATCCAATGAAAGGCCTTGAAACAAAAAATGCATATGTGAAATATGAAATTCCTAGTTTCTACTATTCAAAAAATATGGCCAAAGTAAAAGTTCAGATTTTTTGTGTAAAAGTGGGTCAAACTCCAAGGTCTAGGTCAAAAGGTCAAATATGGTGGTACCCAAAGAAAGGTCTTCTCACAAGGGACACACAAGTGAAATATGAAAGTCATAGCTCCACTAAATCAAAAATAATGGGCAAGGTTAAAGTTTTTGTGACGGCCGGACAGACGAATGAGATTTAATGTCCCCTCGCTTTCGCTAAAGCGGGGGACAATAAAGAAGGCAGTAAATTGTTATTTTATTCATTATGGTTTTATTTTGATCGGGATTGGTCCAAAATGAATTTTTTTTTCAATTTGCCATTTCATTTCAATTTCTTGCCAAAAAGACTGAGACTAGTCAAAATTCACATATACTTTGATCATTAGTAAACTTTAATTGAATCGTCGTGCATACATACAGATATTTCTCTATCAGATAATAAAGGCTTGTCATAATTTTTAATTCTTATACCACCAACCTTTCACTTGCTATTTGACTTCGAATTAAAGTCATGACACTCCTTAGGTTCATAAACAGTACCTGTATCAGGTTCCAATGAGCAATCTTTGTATCAAGTACGAGCTCCTAGTATTTCTACATTGTTAAGTTAAAGTCTTAAAAAAATAATTTTACACTATTCTGCCTGTAACTTTGAACTTGCTGCATTGACACTGGATTAAAATAAGAACTTTCCTTATTTCAAAAACAATACCTGTACCAATTCTTTTCCAAATAAAGTTTTAGCTGAGACATTTTTTTTTCTTTTTTTTACCAGTGACCTTGAAATCGCCAAAATGACCTTGGATAAAGGTCAAGGCATATTCTTTGATCATAAGCAATATCTGTACCAAGTATGAGCTTCCACTGACTCTCCATTACAAAGTCAAGTTATGTCATACCTTTTTTCTACTAGTAACCTTGAACTAAATGGAATGACTGGATAAGATCATGACACATTTTTGGGTCATAAGCAATCCCTGTACCAGGTTTGAGCTTCCAGTGATTCTTACTAAAAAGTTATGACCCAGACAAAAATTTCATACTTTTAGGCCAGTGACCTTGAACTTGCAGGAATGACCTTGTGTCAGATCAGGACTCACTGTCGGGTCATTACAAGCAAGCTCTATAACAAGTATAAGCTTCCAATGTTTCCATATATCAAAGTTAGAGCCTAGACAAAATTACATTCACAGACAAAGTGATTCCTATATATCCCTAAAACTTCCTTTGTTTGGGGTAAAAAGAGAAGTTTCATTACAAGGAATACACATTTGAAATATGAAAGCCCTAGCACTAATCATTCACATTATTTTTTTTTACCAAAGTAGGTCAAAGTCTAACTTAAAGGTTAAAAAAAGTTCAAAAGGAATGGTCATGGGTAGTAAAAACAAGAGGCCCAGGGGCCACAGCGCTCACCTGAGCACATCGGGCTTGAATTTACTCCCCCCCCCCTTCCAGGCGTTCATCATTTGAACAAACTAGAATCTACACTACCTGAGGATGATTCCATATAAATACCAAAGGTTTCCCTATATATCCCTATGTAAAACTTTGGTCAGCCATTTTGGCCCCACCCTATCCCCAGGGCCGGGGGTCATGATTTGAAAAAACTTGAATCTACACTACCTGAGGATGATTCCACATGAGTTTCATCTTTCCTGGCCCAGTGGTAATTGAGAAGGATTTTTAAAGATATTTCCTATATATTCCTATGTAAAACTTGGGTTGGCCATTTTGGCCCCATCCTTGCCCCGGGGGTCATGATTTGAACAAACTTGAGTCTATACTACCTAAGGATGATTCCACATGAGTTTCATCTTTCCTGGCCCAGTGGTTCTGGAGTAGAAGATTTTTAAAGATTTTTACTATATATTCCTATGTAAAACTTGGGTCGGCCATTTTGGCCCCACCCTTGCCCCGGGGGTCATGATTTGAACAAACTTGAATCTATACACTACCTGAGGATGATTCCACATGAGTTTCATCTTTCCTGGCCCAGTGGTTCTGGAGAAGAAGATTTTTAAAGATAATTTTCCTATATATTCCTATGTAAAACTTGGGTCAGCCATTTTGGCCCCACCCTTGCCCCGGGGGTCATGATTTGAACAAACTTGAATCTACACTACCTGAGGATGCTTCCACATAAGTTTCATCTTTCCTGGCCCAGCGGTTCTGGAGAAGAAGATTTTTTAAAAATGCCATTAATTTTTAACAAATTCATGATTATCTCCCCTTGGAAAAGGGCGTGGCCCTTCATTTGAACAAACTTGAATCCCCTTTACCCAAGGATACTTTGTGCCAAGTTTGGTTGAAATTGGCCCAGTGGTTCTTGAGAAGAAGATGAAAATGTGAAAAGTTTACAACAAACAACGAACGACAACGACGACAGACAATGGACAAATTTTGATCAGAAAAGCTCACTTGAGCCTTCGGCTCAGGTGAGCTAATTAGTAAATTTGGAGACATAAACAGACAGACAGTTTATCAAAATATGCCCCCAAATCTTCAATTATAGTGGTGGAATAAAAACTCAACAAGTTTAATTCCATGACAAACAAGACTGTATAATAGTGTATTTTAATATATATGATAAATTCAACTTGACATAAATTAATCATGTATCACAAGGGGACAAACACAGTTTTTACAATTACATGTACATCAGTTATGCTTTTCAAGAAAAGTTGAAAAAATATGAAACATCTAGAAAATCTTCATATACTACTTGTGTATGAAGTAGAACATGCATATAGAACTTGACAATGAAAAATATTTCATAAAAAACTTAAATTACTTAGAACCTCAGTAACAACTAAAAGAAGGAAAAAGTGTTGCATACAAAGATAAAACTAAATTAGATAAGCAAGAAGCCCATGGGCCACATCACTCACCTGAGTAACTTTGGCTATTATGTTATTAAACAGATTTCCCCCTAATACCTATCTTGACCTTTCCCAATCCCCAGGGGTCATGATCCAAGCAATTTAGAATCTACACTAGTAACACTACCCCAGGATGCTTCCACAGAAGTTTTAGCTTTTCTGGCCCAGTGGTTCTTGAGAAGATTTTTTTATGACCCCATCCTATTTTTGTATATTCTTGACAATTTCCCCTCGGAAGGGGACTTTATTTTTATAATTTAAACTCCCACTACCCAAGGATGTTTTGTACTAAGTTTGGTCAAAATTGACCCAATGGTTCTCAAGAGTAAGCTGAAAATGTGAAAAGTTTACAGATGAATGGACAGTCAGACGGATGGACGACGGACAGGTGATCAGAAAATCTCATATGAGCTAAAAACTGCAAGGCCTGCTATGTAAATCAAAGGAGAGAACATATAAAAGAATTTAGATTTTGCATACTGTTATATTTATTTATAATCTAAAACACTAAAAAATAATAATGTTACAATGAGATCACTTTATCTTTTCTAGCAATTTTCAGACTAAAATTAGATATCATTGAGATGGTGGCTATCTCAAAGGGTCCCACTTTCAGCAATGAACATAAAAATGTAAAGTAGCTGAAAGGGGTTTTAACCTTGACTCTTGGCCTAGAAACTTCAAGGTCACTACACATCCATTGACCAGTGGCACTCTGTGAGAGAAGTATTAGCCACATTGGACCAAGGGGAGAAAGCATATGCTCTGGACAAGGATTCATAATAAAAAAAATTACCTCCCTTTCTCTTAAGCTTAGATATTCAGACAAGCACTGATTTACCTCTCTTGATATTTTTGCTTAAAAATCCAATCTTTAACTTTTTAAAATTAAAAAATATAATATACAGATACAAAAAAAACATTCAGAAAAAATAACGTAGTATATGAAAAGTTGTACAATAATGTAGTAACACAACTTTGAATGATCTGCTGTGGATGTCAAATGAGTTATCCTTAATGAGTTATGTACTCAGCATGGTACACTGAATCCTGAGAATTAAGCTGTTTACTGTGTCCATCACTTTGTAGATATTAGTACATACTCAACTCTGTCCATTGGATTCTGTGAGTTAAGCTATTTAGTGTGTCCATCACTTTGTAGATAACAATGTACTCAGCACGGTCCATTGAATTTTGTCATTTAAGCTATTTAGTGTGTCCATCACTTTGTAGATATATAACAATCTTTTCAGCACGGTCCATTGAATTCTGTCAGTTAAGCTATTTAGTGTGCCCATCACTTTGTAGATATATGATAATGTACTCAGCACTATCCATTGAATTCTTTGATCGAGTTGATCGAGTTATTTAGTGTGTCCATCACTTGCAGTCCAAACCTTAAATTACTCTCTGTACTGTTGTTGAAGCATATTTGTCTGCTATCAAAGAAACATGAAATTGATGGCAGTCTGCCTGTAAAAAAAGAAATCACAAGGACTCAACATAAATTATATTAATAAAATCTTAATAAATGAAAAATAGCTAACATATTTTTACAGAATAGAAGGATTTTGCAGAGCTTGTACATGTGTCTTACCTTTATTTTCAGGTCCCATAGTTGATCTCTTTGGAGTCTTGAGGAATCATGTTGATCTTCTTTTGGAAACAGGATCAATGCCAGCATAACCGTCTGCCTATTAACAAAAAGGCACTAAGAATCCAAGCAATGAGAGAGTCAAAATCTCCTCTAATTCACATAATGCAAGGTCTAGAGCTTTACATGCATCTGATCTGACTAACCATCAATGTTTAGGTTAGACAGTAGTAAGTCCTTACTTTCCACATTCTTGTTAACTGATTGAGATCAGTCTCATCTTCTACTTGTTAACAAAGGGAATCCAAAGATAATGAAAAAAACATGAACAAAAATACCTTGTGACAAAATGTTCACCTGAATCACCTTGACTTTGTCATCAAAAGAAAAATTCTTTTTTTTTTTTTACTAATCCTAGTCCAAAGGGATCATGATGTAACGTAATTTGAAACAGCACATCCCCGGGATGCCCTATTGTTATTGCAACACAGTCTTGCTGTTGTGCAGCAGAAGTAAATCCCCCTGGACCTATGATTTGATAAGTGTATAAAGAAAATTTGTAAATTGCAAAAAATAAATCTTTTTACCCACTCCTTAATCAGATATTGGCTGCTGTACAAAGCTTTTGCAATAGACTCTTCTTTTTCTTCACTTGGTCAGCACTGGTCCTCTTCCCTTGTCAAATTCCTTGAAAATACTTGATGGAGAGAAGATAAGCAATAATACAAAGCAATGTAATAATCACAGAAATTCAAATGAACATAATCATTACAACATTATTAGCTTGAAAATCAAAAAGCAAATAAAGACAATAAGGTTATGATAGCTAGGAATAAGGTGGAATATTGGGGCAAGGAGAGGAAAGCATCATTAGTTACTTTAGAGTAGGGAGGACAAAGATATGTCAGAAATAATTAAATAAAAAATACTTGTAAGACTCCTGCCTTTTAAAGTGGGTCATGATGAAGTTCCATAGGTAAAAAAGAAGTAAAGTCTGATTCTTATGAGTATTTTCCTCATGGCTGCAGCGGAATGGGAAAGGGACCCTTCCTCACTTAGAATTCCTAGTCAGTCTTAACTTTCTTCTGCTTAAAAAGATAAAACAGAGACATAAAAGGGGAAACACTTGCACTTCATACCAAGTGAGAAGCTTCAGTAAAAAGCAGCTTGTTGCTTACCACTTTTGAAACATAATACCTGCAAAACACAGACAGGAATAGACTCTTCTTATATTAATGACCTTGGTCCTCCATTGTTGTTCCTCTTCTGAATCAAAGGGGAACTGAAATCTGTCAATTGAAGGTCCAGATGTTAAAGCTTGGTACAGCCAACATCAATAGGCAAACAAAGATACAAGAAGTAAAATCCGAATCTTACCCTGCTTTCTGCTGCTGTATGCAGTTCAATGAGAGAGGGAGTCCTCCTCACTTCAGGATCCTGTTCAGCCTTAAGAGTATTCCTCTTAAAAAGATAAAAATTAACAGACACCAAAAGGGGATCACTTGCACTTCATACCAAGTGAGAAGATTTCTAAAATAAACTAGTGGCTCACCTAAGCATATTGGCTAGTAAATGACAAATTAGTCCAGTATTGAAAAGTATAAAATTTAGGAAGAGGAGAAGGGGGCTTGAATAACTACCTGGAGACATATTCATAATTATCAATAACAATGGCTTAGCTGTTCTTGAACATAAATTTTTTTCCTATATATTCCTTTGTTAAAATTTTATCCCCATTGATGCCCCTCCCTGCCCCCTGGAATCAAGATTTGGACAAATTTGAATCTACACTACCTAAGGATGCTTCCATATCAATATGACTATATATGGCTTTGGTATTATTGAGAAGACGTTTCCTATATACTGTAAATCACTTAATTTTCGCGACACCTTATTTTCGCGAGATAGTCAATGACTCTTCATTAACAACAGACAAAATTTTCAAAATTGTGGTCATTAATGCTCTATATAATCTTAAGGAATTATATTATATGTGAGAATGAAATTTTCGCGACCATACCGTCTCGCGTAATAATGTGAAAATAAAGTTCTCGCGAATAAAAAGTGATTTACAGTATTCCCCTGTCCATTTTGATCCACAATTGGGGCCCTGCCCTACACCTGGGAATCATGATTTGAACAAACTTAAATCTACACTGCATGAAGATGCTACCGTATACATATCACCAGTCATGACATATTTGTTTCTGAGAAGATTTCTAAAAATATTTCCAATATAACCCAATGTAAAACTTTGATTGTCCAATGTGGCCCAAACCTTTTCCCGGTAGACATGATTTGAACAAAATGAAATCTTCACTACCAAAAAGGATGATTTGCTATCAACATAACTAATTGTGGCTTGAGAAAAAAAAAGTATATCCCTACATACTGTAGATTCCTAAATATGTGCGTGGAATTAATTTTCGCGTAATTTTGTGAGAAGCACCACACACAAAATTAAATTACTCGCCTTTATTTTTATGGCGCTGAAATCTATGTATTATCTCTTAACCAACCATGCATTTGCGAATTATTATTCTTGTGATTTGATGGTGAAAAGCCTATTTGCGATAATTACTCACGAGAAATAAGGAATCTACAGTATTATATATATTTTTAATCCCCTATTCTGACACCAACATGGGGTCTTGATTTGACCGATTTTGAATCGATCTACACTACCTGAGGATGATGCCACATAAGTGTCTCTTTCCTGTCTCAGTGGTTCTTGAACAGAAGATTTTTAAAAGATGTCCTTAATTTTTCTCTAATTTGTAGTAATCTTCTATTTGAAGAGGGAATGGGCCTTCATTTGAATAAACTTAAATCCCATAATGGCATTTATCCAAGGATATTCTTTGCCAAGTTTCGTTGAATTTGACCAAAGATGAAAATGTGAAATTTTACAAACAAGAGGCCCATGGGCCACATCGCTCACATGAGAAGCTTTGACCATTCTGTTCTTTACCAGATTTCCCCCTTGTAACACATATTGTGACCCCACCCTACCCCACTGATCAAAATTTAGACAATTTGAAATCTACACTACCCCAGGATGCTTCCACATAAGTTTCAGCTTTCCTGACCCAGTGGTTCTTGAGAAGAAGATTTTCAAAGATTTTTCCTATATATTAATATTTCTATGTAAAACTTTGATTCCCCATTGTGGCCCCGCCCTACCCCGGTGGTCATGATTTGAACAATTTAGAATCTACACTACCCCAGGATGCTTCCACAGAAGTTTCAGCTTTTCTGGCCCAGTGGTTCTTGAAAAGATTTTTTAATGACCCCTCCCTAGTTTTGTCTTTTCCTGATTATCTCCCCTTGTGAGGGGACTTGGCCCTTCATTTTAACAATTTAAATTTCCCTTTACTCAAGAATGCTTGGTACCAAGTTTGGTCAAAATTGGCCCAGTGGTTCTTGAGAAGAAGTCGAAAATGTGAAAAGTTTACAGATGGACGGACGGACAGACGATGGACAAAATGTGATCAGAAAAGCTCACTTTAGCCTTTGGCTCAGGTGAGCTAAAAAGATGACAAAGACATAAAATGAACAATTTAAAGGTTCACTTCTTTTAAAAACCAGCACTTATATCAATTGATTCAACTACTAAATTGGGTTTGTGATCAGGAGAGATCCTATATGAGATGTTTACCAATGCTTTTGAGACTCATCTTCCCGTGCGCCCTTGCGAACTTAGCCTGGGACAAAATGATACCCAGTATCCGTCTGCTTCCACGTGGAGGCATCGCATAGGACTTGTTGTGGAGAGGCTATGTACTGGCAGGGGAAGTCATTAGAATTTCTTCCCCCTTTTCGCATTGCTGCTAGCCAGCGGTGATGGATGAAAGCGAGAGGTGACAAGCACACAGACACTAACACCAACACACTAGACGCGTCACACAACATTTAGCAGACGTTAGTAGTTTTAGTAGCTTGTTACTTGTTCAGGGTTCTCCATTGTTTGAAAATTTACTGTGTTGCAGAGTTTATCCAAAGCACTAAAATTTCACGGTATTTTAGCGATCAAATTTGCAACTGACTCACTATTCATTATAATTAAGACAATAGAAAATATTTAATATACTATTTCAATTCATTGCTAATAATAAATGGTAAAAACACTTCAGTTGTGATCATGAAAAATTTTCCGTATTTTAAATTTTGATACGGCTGCAGTTTTACTTTTAGTACACGATTGCGACTTCCTAACTTCACAAAATGGCTACCACATGATGTTAATGGATAATACATTGAGGAATTATTTAATAGATGAAGCAATGTTGTTTTCCTTTGTCATCAATGAATAATTAATGGAACTTATTTTGTAAGAAAGCTATAGAATAAATATTGTTTATCGGGGCATTAATTTTTTTGTGAAAAATAATCAAAAAAGTTACAAAAGTGGCACAAATTTGCTTTGAAATTGACGTAAATTTTACTGATTTGGGGGCATTTTTCGTAAACTTGAGCCTTAAATAGGTCGAATTCTGAATATTGGTCGACCCCAGCGGTTCTGAGAAAAAAAGTATTGACCTATATTCCGTAAATTACGGTACTTCTTGTCTATAAAGTTGAACTACTTACAATTTTTTAAAGCAAATTTGTCATACTTTTTTTGTCAATTTTATTGATCGAATTTTATTGATCGAATTAAGGAATTACAAAAAAAAGAGACTTCGGAATAGTAAAATACTTTTAAAAGTTCCTTGAAAATTGAAAACTATTTATTTACATCAAGTAAATGATTTTGGTACAGTGTTATGTTTGATTTACATTGCAAACATAATTCTAGAGCCATGGCTCTAAAGAAAAGACATTTAAATATATTCTTAAAAATAATACAATGTACTTTAATTGCAAGTACTAGTACCAATTAAGCGTTACATGGAAGTTTGAAATCCAATTTTTTGTCTTTGTTCCTTCATGCGTCAAGTCCATTGAGGGTCTAGGAAATAATTGATTATGCAAGGTGAAAGCATAATTAAGTGATCTAGATATCGTATAGAATTGAAAGACTGTAGAATTGTTTGATCAATTTATAATGTTTCAGATAGAGAGAATATGTTTCTTTCAATTTTTTTTTATTATCACAGATCTTACTGTGTCAGCAAAATTTTTAATGTGTCGCACAGATAAAATTTGAATCTTTACTGTGTCGGAGAACATTTTTCTGTGTCGGGACCAACACAGTAAAACAGCTCATGGAGAACCCTGCTTGTTAGGGTGTTAATCATGCAAACCTATCCACCACAAGCACTAACCATGCACTAACTAGCAAATACCTTAATTACAATAATAACCTACACTCCTCTAAGCTGTCTAACTATCAACTAAAGCCTACTTACTAACTTAAACTACAACACAATGCACCTACCGGAAATACTATACAAACTAAACCTAAGAATAAGAAACACCTTTGTAACGCTACTTACAACTACTATACACCCCATACTTTCTGAATGCAGCAGAAAACACTCCAGACTGACCTTCAGAGGTGGCTATCTCTGCTTCCTGTCAATTCAAACTCAAGAGGTCAAAGCCTGAAAAAGCCAACATCAATTGGAAAGCCATATATAATGTTTGGAAAAGGTGCTCAGAGGTCAAGTATGAATCTTACCGCACTTTCTGCTCAAGAACGCTGTTAAATGGGAGAGGGACTGCTCTTCACTTCAGGATCCTGGTCAGCCTCAAATTTCTTCTGCTTAAAAAGAGAAAACAAACACATCAAAGGAGAATCACTCACATTCCCTAACAAATGACAAACTTCATTTAAATAATCAATTTGTTACTTACAACCCTGAGCCATATTGGTTGCTGCATAGAGATGGGAAATAGACTCGTCATCCTGTCTTTTGCTGTTGGTCGACCCTGCTCCTCCATCGTTGTTCCTCGTCCGAGTCCCTGAAAGTATAAAACTGGCACAATGTTAGTAAAACTTCAAAAAAATGCAACAAATCACGAAATGTTACTTACCACTTTGGGCCATGTTGGCTGCTGTATAGAGATGGGAAATGACTCGTCATCTCATCTTCCTCTGTTGGTCGACCCTGCTCCTCCATCGTTGTTCCTCGTCCGAGTCCCTGAAAGTATAAAACTGGCACAATGTTAGTAAAACTTCAAAAGAATGCAACAAATCACAAAAAGTGACTTACCACTTTGGGCCATGTTGGCTGCTGTATAGAGATGGGAAATGGACTCGTCATCTCTTCTTCCTCTGTTGGTCGACCTTGCTCCTCCATCGTTGTTCCTCGTCCGAGTCCCTGAAAGTATAAAACTGGCACAATGTTAGTAAAACTTCAAAAGAATGCAACAAATCACGAAAAGTTACTTACCACTTTGGGCCATGTTGGCTGCTGTTCAGAGATGGGAAATGGCCTCGTCATCTCATCTTCCTCTGTTGGTCGACCCTGCTCCTCCATCGTTGTTCCTCGTCCGAGTCCCTGAAAGTATAAAACTGGCACAATGTTAGTAAAACTTCAAAAGAATGCAACAAATCACGAAAAGTTACTTACCACTTTGGGCCATGTTGGCTGCTGTATAGAGATGGGAAATGGACTCGTCATCTCATCTTCCTCTGTTGGTCGACCCTGCTCCTCCATCGTTGTTCCTCATCCGAGTCCCTGAAAGTATAAAACTGGCACAATGTTAGTAAAACTTCAAAAGAATGCAACAAATCACAAAAAGTGACTTACCACTTTGGGCCATGTTGGCTGCTGTATAGAGATGGGAAATGGACTCGTCATCTCTTCCTCTGTTGGTCGACCTTGCTCCTCCATCGTTGTTCCTCGTCCGAGTCCCTGGAAGTATAAAACTGGCACAATGTTAGTAAAACTTCAAAAAAATGCAACAAATCACGAAATGTTACTCACCACTTTGGGCCATGTTGGCTGCTGTATAGAGATGGGAAATGGACTCGTCATCTCATCTTCCTCTGTTGGTCGACCCTGCTCCTCCATCGTTGTTCCTCTTCCAAGTCCCTGAAAGTATAAAACTGGCACAATGTTAGTAAAACTTCAAAAGAATGCAACAAATCACGAAAAGTTACTTACCACTTTGGGCCATGTTGGCTGCTGTATAGAGATGGGAAATGGACTCGTCATCTCGTCTTCCTCTGTTGGTCGACCTTGCTCCTCCATCGTTGTTCTTCTTCTGAGTCCCTGAAAGTATAAAACTGGCACAATGTTAGTAAAACTTCAAAAGAATGCAACAAATCACGAAAAGTGGCTTACCACTTTGGGCCATGTTGGCTGCTGTACAGAGATGGGAAATGGCCTTGTCATCTCATCTTCCTCTGTTGGTCGACCCTGCTCCTCCATTGTTGTTCCTCTTCCGAGTCCCTGAAAGTATAAAACTGGCACAATGTTAGTAAAACTTCAAAAGAATGCAACAAATCACGAAAAGTTACTTACCACTTTGGGCCATGTTGGCTGCTGTATAGAGATGGGAAATGGCCTCGTCATCTCATCTTCCTCTGTTGGTCGACCCTGCTCCTCCATCGTTGTTCCTCGTCCGAGTCCCTGAAAGTATAAAACTGGCACAATGTTAGTAAAACTTCAAAATAATGCAATAAATCACGAAAAGTTACTTACCACTTTGGGCCATGTTGGCTGCTGTATAGAGATGGGAAATGGACTCGTCATCTCATCTTCCTCTGTTGGTCGACCCTGCTCCTCCATCGTTGTTCCTCTTCCTAGTCCCTGAAAGTATAAAACTGGCACAATGTTAGTAAAACTTCAAAATAATGCAATAAATCACGAAAAGTTACTTACCACTTTGGGCCATGTTGGCTGCTGTATAGAGATGGGAAATGGACTCGTCATCTCATCTTCCTCTGTTGGTCGACCCTGCTCCTCCATCGTTGTTCCTCTTCCGAGTCCCTGAAAGTATAAAACTGGCACAATGTTAGTAAAACTTCAAAAGAATGCAACAAATCACGAAAAGTTACTTACCACTTTGGGCCATGTTGGCTGCTGTATAGAGATGGGAAATGGACTCGTCATCTCTTCCTCTGTTGGTCGACCTTGCTCCTCCATCGTTGTTCCTCGTCCGAGTCCCTGGAAGTATAAAACTGGCACAATGTTAGTAAAACTTCAAAAAAATGCAACAAATCACGAAATGTTACTTACCACTTTGGGCCATGTTGGCTGCTGTATAGAGATGGGAAATGGACTCGTCATCTCATCTTCCTCTGTTGGTCGACCCTGCTCCTCCATCGTTGTTCCTCTTCCAAGTCCCTGAAAGTATAAAACTGGCACAATGTTAGTAAAACTTCAAAAGAATGCAACAAATCACGAAAAGTTACTTACTTTGGCCATGTTGGCTGCTGTATAGAGATGGGAAATGGACTCGTCATCTCGTCTTCCTCTGTTGGTCGACCTTGCTCCTCCATCGTTGTTCTTCTTCTGAGTCCCTGAAAGTATAAAACTGGCACAATGTTAGTAAAACTTCAAAAGAATGCAACAAATCACGAAAAGTGGCTTACCACTTTGGGCCATGTTGGCTGCTGTACAGAGATGGGAAATGGCCTTGTCATCTCATCTTCCTCTGTTGGTCGACCCTGCTCCTCCATTTTTGTTCCTCTTCCGAGTCCCTGAAAGTATAAAACTGGCACAATGTTAGTAAAACTTCAAAAGAATGCAACAAATCACGAAAAGTTACTTACCACTTTGGGCCATGTTGGCTGCTGTATAGAGATGGGAAATGGCCTCGTCATCTCATCTTCCTCTGTTGGTCGACCCTGCTCCTCCATCGTTGTTCCTCGTCCGAGTCCCTGAAAGTATAAAACTGGCACAATGTTAGTAAAACTTCAAAATAATGCAATAAATCACGAAAAGTTACTTACCACTTTGGGCCATGTTGGCTGCTGTATAGAGATGGGAAATGGACTCGTCATCTCATCTTCCTCTGTTGGTCGACCCTGCTCCTCCATCGTTGTTCCTCTTCCTAGTCCCTGAAAGTATAAAACTGGCACAATGTTAGTAAAACTTCAAAATAATGCAATAAATCACGAAAAGTTACTTACCACTTTGGGCCATGTTGGCTGCTGTATAGAGATGGGAAATGGACTCGTCATCTCATCTTCCTCTGTTGGTCGACCCTGCTCCTCCATCGTTGTTCCTCTTCCGAGTCCCTGAAAGTATAAAACTGGCACAATGTTAGTAAAACTTCAAAAGAATGCAACAAATCACGAAAAGTTACTTACCACTTTGGGCCATGTTGGCTGCAATATAGAATTGGGAAATGGACTCATCTCGTCTTCCTCTGTTGGTCGACCTTGCTCCTCCATCGTTGTTCCTCTTCCGAGTCCCTGAAAGTATAAAACTGGCACAATGTTAGTAAAACTTCAAAAGAATGCAACAAATCACGAAAAGTTACTTACCACTTTGGGCCATGTTGGCTGCTGTATAGAGATGGGAAATGGACTCATCATCTTGCCTTCTTCTGTTGGTCGACCTTGCTCCTCCATCGTTGTTCCTCTTCCGAGTCCCTGAAAGTATTAAACTGGCACAATGTTAGTAAAACTTCAAAAGAATGCAACAAATCACAAAAAGTGACTTACCACTTTGGGCCATGTTGGCTGCTGTATAGAGATGGGAAATGGACTCATCATCTCTTCCTCTGTTGGTCGACCTTGCTCCTCCATCGTTGTTCCTCGTCCGAGTCCCTGAAAGTATAAAACTGGCACAATGTTAGTAAAACTTCAAAAGAATGCAACAAATCACGAAATGTTACTCACCACTTTGGGCCATGTTGGCTGCTGTATAGAGATGGGAAATGGACTCGTCATCTCATCTTCCTCTGTTGGTCGACCCTGCTCCTCCATCGTTGTTCCTCTTCCAAGTCCCTGAAAGTATAAAACTGGCACAATGTTAGTAAAACTTCAAAAGAATGCAACAAATCAAGAAAAGTTACTTACCACTTTGGCCATGTTGGCTGCTGTACAGAGATGGGAAATGGACTCGTCATCTCGTCTTCCTCTGTTGGTCGACCTTGCTCCTCCATCGTTGTTCCTCTTCCGAGTCCCTGAAAGTATAAAACTGGCACAATGTTAGTAAAACTTCAAAAGAATGCAACAAATCACAAAAAGTGACTTACCACTTTGGGCCATGTTGGCTGCTGTATAGAGATGGGAAATGGACTTGTCATCTCGTCTTCCTCTGTTGGTCGACCCTGCTCCTCCATCGTTGTTCCTCTTCCGAGTCCCTGAAAGTATAAAACTGGCACAATGTTAGTAAAACTTCAAAAGAATGCAATAAATCACGAAAAGTTACTTACCACTTTGGGCCATGTTGGCTGCTGTATAGAGATGGGAAATGGACTCGTCATCTCGTCTTCCTCTGTTGGTCGACCCTACTCCTCCATCGTTGTTCCTCTTCTCAGTCCCTGAAAGTATAAAACTGGCACAATGTTCCCAAATGAAAAAAAGGGGGAAACAAAATACTATAACAAACTACTTACAAAACATATGTTTTGAAAGTGTTTTGATAGTATAGCAAATCACATGCAAATGAGCTAACAAAACACTATAACAAGTTACTTTGAAAACACTCTAACAAACTACTAACAAAACGCTTTAACAAAATACTTACGAAACACTCTAACAAACTACTAACAAAACACTGTGTTTTGATAGTATTCCATTAGTATAGAAAATCACATGCAAATGAGGCTAACAAAACACTCTAACAAAATACTAACAAAGCATAAGTAACAAATCATCAATAAACCACTAAATTTGAATTTTTAAAATTATAATTAGCAAATTCACAAGTCTTTGAAAACATCTAAACACAGTCTCATATTGAAACATTACATGTATAAACATCTTGTTTCACAGTATTTTGAATTCCAGGTTTGACATTATTGTTCAATAGACAATAGCACACCATTCCAACATTAAAAAACACCAAGTTCGATTCATGATCACTCTCTTATATCAATCATTCTCTGCAGTGAAATCCTTTGGCCATTTCTCCATTCACATACATTTTCACAGAATTTTCAAGTATAATTATAATTCATTTAACCCAGTGCTTAAAACTGATCTAAGCTGGGTAGTATATGGATTAAAGGTCGATCAATCTTAAAATGACCAAAAACCCAATAAAAACAGGCCATATACACATCCACATTCACAGATTGAAGGTTTAACTGTAGTCCAGTTTAAAAGAACTTTATGTCATGCAATAAATAAATACCTTTGTTATATCCAGATTCATCCTGATTTTGCTTTTTCCAATCAGGGATCAATATATATACTAACACTTTACATGTCCCTTCACCAATCTCTTTGTTTCTCTCTGACCTAGTGCTGGTGGTTTGAAAATTGGCGCAAAACTAGTAACACAGGATATAAATAGATAAGTTGTTCTTGGAAGATTTTACTGCTCTTAGATAAGTCAACCCTTAACATGTCTGTTAATCAAATGAAATGCTAACAAAATATTAATTTGATGCAGACAAGTATAATGAAACACTTTCAAAATGCAATTTCATTCTGCAGAGTGTAATGAAACATTAATAAAACACCAACATTGTAATGAAACATTAACAAAATACCATGCCACCCCATCCTGTAAAGTATAGCATTGATGTTTCGTTAAATGCAACACTTTCAAAACATACTAAGAAAATATAAAAGTATGATTTGGTAGTGTTTTGAAGATATTTTGAAAGTATTTTGTTAGATTTCTTTTTCATTTGGGTTAGTAAAACTTCAAACAATGCAACAAATCACAAAAATTCAAGTGAATAAAATCAGTACAACACAATTTGTTGAAAAATCAGAAAACGATGACAGTGAATTCAGGAAGACGAATGTGGGGGAAAGGGAAGGGGATGGTTAGTTATGTTAGAGTCAGCAGGGGCCAGGGGGTAGGGGAAAGAAGGGAGAAAATCAAAAATACTTCCATATAAGCTTCCTTTGCTGTTGCTGTGGGTTCTGGTGATGTTTCTTCTGAACTGTCTCAGCATTTCTGTTTCCTGTCAATTCAAAATCAATAGGTCAAAGCCTTACAAAGCCAACTTCAACTGGAAAGCCAAAATACTGGGAAAAGGTACAAAAAGGTCAAGTATGAATCTTACCCCATTTTCTGCTCATGAATGCTGTTAATTGGCTCCTCACTTCAGGATCCTGGTCAGCCTCAAATTTCTTCTGCTCTTATAAAGAGAAAACAGACACATCATAGGGGAGACACTCTCATTTCACATGAAGTATGAAACTTCATTTAAAAGCATAGATAATCAAAGATTATGAAGCTCACATCGACGAATGTTATCAGTTTAAGTAATGCAAATCTCACATCATATTTCCTTAACAGTTAGTATTTATCCTGAGAACAATATTCAAGCAAATTCTGTTTAAATAGGTTTTAAAGTTCATTGAAGATTGACATTTTCCAAATACATGAACCTGGTCACTCGTTTGAAGAATGCAGGTCAGATCCAGCATCCGAAGCAAGTTTCAAATGTCCATCTTTAGATGCATCATCCATGCAAGTTTGGTCAGGGTAGAGCTGAGTTGGGAATAATTTCATCACTCATCTGGAAAAAGTAGGTCAGATCAAGCATCCGAAGCAAGTCTGGTAGTGTCCATTCCTAGATGCATCATGATCATCCATGCTTGTTTGGATCGAGTAGGACTTACAGTTTCTTGGGAATGGACCTGCTCCAAAAACCTTAACCTGGTCACTCATCTGGAAAATGTGGGTCAGATCCAGCATCTGAAGCAAAGTCTGGTAGTGTCCATTCCTAAATGCATCATCCATGCAATTTTGGTCTAGGTACGACTTATACTTACTAGAACATGGACTTGCTCCTAAAACTCTACCATGGCACAAATGCTAACCCTGAGGCTGGTGTCAGGGTATAGCATAACTACATCTTGACTTTGTTGAGGTAAGTTCAAGTTCAAAATAAAGCTTCAAGGTAAAAAAAAAATATTTGCATTTGAATAACCTTCATCAATATCTCTAATTTGATTGTGATCATTCAACAGGTTAATAGTTATATTAGAATGACTATTTCTAAATATTTCCTTGCTCCAAAAATTTTGACTCTTTCACTCATCCATAAAATGTAGGTTGGATTCAGCATCTATAGCAAGCCTGGTAATGGATCCATGGAAGATTGGTCAAAATAGGCCTTATAGTTACTTGGAAATGAGACTAGCTCAAAAAACTTTTAACCTAGTCACTCATATTAAAAATAAAGGCCAGATTCAGCATCCGAGGCAAGCCTGGTAGTGTACTTCCATATATTTTATTTTGGATGTACATGTTCGATTCTTGTAAGTTTGGTCAAAATACTTGGAAATGACACCTGCTTCAAAAACATTAACCTGATCATTCTTTTAAATTAGCTGAAATTGCAGTCTCTGAAACCCTGGTTGGTACAATGAAACATACTTGAAGCATCTTACATGCATCCCTTAGGGGCTAGGGCATAGATGTACTTAAAAAGAAGTCTGCTCCAAAAACTTTCATCTGGGACACCAACACTTGCACTGATCCCATGGGTGTTACTAATATTCCTGTCCACTTCATATTGGTGAGCAAAAAAATGATGAAAATGCATATTTTTTATACCATCTCTGATTTGATAAATATATTTATGCAAGTAAAATGTCATGCCGACAACCTCACCGCTTGATTTCCAGCAGAATCCGGAAAGGGGGCAAAACATCAATTGGCTGGGCTATTCCATTTGAGAAAAAAGTGACATTTGGTTGAAATTTTAATAAAAAACCTTAATTTTGTCATTTTTCTATTTATGTAAATAAATAATAGTTTTTATTTTATTTGCAAGGTACTCATTGACTTTTTTACTTGCATATGGTGTATTAAGGTACAGGAGTACCTCCCTTTTTTTCAAAAGGGAGGGGAGTTTAGTGTGGTATGAGTGTGTGCAGGTATGTGTTAATTAACTTGACACTGTGTGTGATGCGCAAGTGTAAGTTGTCGTCTGTTGTGCATGGTGGTGTGTAGATCTAGTCACTTGTATTGCAGGAGGGATTGCGTATTATAATATCGTAAGTCTTGTATGATTAATGCTGAATACAAATATAAACAATTACTATCATTGTCAGTTTATACATACAATACTTCAACATTCACTCAATCAGTATTTGGAGCATGTCGTTTATATATTTATTTGAACATCAATTAGATTACTAGTATACATTACAGAGTCCAAACATTTTATAACCAAATTTTGTTTGTTTTGATTGTCTGTTGGAAATTTTCTTTGGTGAAATTGGGAAAACACATACGTTTCGCCATTATGAATGGAGCAAAAAACAGGCCCCATCGACACCCTAAAAATGCCTGTCAGTAAAAATATTTGCATTATCAATACACAGTTGATTCAGGGCAAAGTTAACCCCACTTAGGATCTGATGTCCCAAACTTATGCAGAGTCTAAAAGCACAATACATTTTCAAACGATATTTCACTTTTTTGTTTTATAGATTAATTCACCTGTAGGTTTTAAGCTGTCCCTTTCCGCAGCTTAAAAATACTTTATCAACGTTTTATCAATACGTGCATCTGAATCAGACAAATGTTATTTCAAATAATGTTAACTGTTTTCCCCAACCAACTCACCTGACCGTCCACAGACGCCAAATTTGCTGTTCGCGCCACATGTCAAAATTTAAAACTCACAATTTCGATCCCGATGCAAATAAATTATAAATACATGCAAGAAACAAATAATAAATTTATGTATTAATCAATCCCCCAATTATAAAACAATTTTAGCAATTAATCTAGAATATGCTCTACCTCTGGGCAGGACAAAATATTTATGTCTCAAACCTGTCTTGTTATATAAGCGACATTGCTAGGTTACTGGAAGAGGTGGGGGAGGGGGGAGGGGGGGGGTTCTGAGATAATTTCTTTTTAAGAAATAAATGCGTTTCAATTTTTCATGTATTCGGTTGATTTTTATGGATTCTATTGCATTTTGAAAATGTGAAAAAACTCTTAATCGAAAGCCTTTTTTTTATTTTAATGCATATTTGCAAGATTAAATGCGACGAATATATCCTGTCCTATTTATTCCCTTGTGACTACATTTCCCCTAAAATTGCAGACTATTTTGTGTCATTTGTAAAACTATCTACAGCTGTATAAGGAGATCTGGAAGTTGTGTCGTTTGACCACTGACCAGGGAAATGGCGGGGATGTCAAAATATACAACCTTCCTCAGAGAAATTAAACAAATTCTTAAACATTTTTATTACAACAGCTTTAGAATATTTACCTCAATTTTCGATCATCTCTGGGCTCCTGTAATGCACTTTCGACTGAAAAATGTAATGAACTGATCTGAAAGTCTGCTGCGCAGTTACAGGTTACTGCTTTGTGAATTCAGTTGTGAATTATGTTCAAACATCATGCTCACGTGATTTAATTACGTATTCATCATTCATTACTCTACTGCGGTCATTAGATTTGTGAAATGTGTATAAACTAACGCTGCGAGTACACAATTTTTTTGTTACATGTATATTATAAATTTCAACAGAAAATCTTGTGCGTGGGTATTTTAATAAACTTTTTAAAATTACAGTCATGAATTACATTTATATGTAACAGTTATGTTTATTCAAAATAATATACCGGTATAAACATACATTGTAGACGGTAAAATATTCATGAATATACTTTAATATATAGGGTATATCAATCTATAATTGCTTGCATGCTTACTACAGTATTTTGTGTGCAGAATACCAAGTCACAATTATATTATATTTCAAGATTAAAAGCATGGCCTAGACTCCCAATCATAGTAGGACACAATAAATAGGCCAAGATTTTTCCTCAAATTCAATTTTTCTGAAACTTTGATATTTTGTTCTAGGATACAAAATCTCTCTTTATGTATGATATGAAAGAAATTCAACCACACATTTTTTGCCCACATAGTCTGAAATATGGCCTATCATTTGGTAAAAAAAAAAAGTATTTCTTAACAAGCTAATTCAGGGAATTCATGTCCCCCGCTTAGGGAAAAAGTCGGACCCCCTGACTGAATTTGTAGAATTATTAAAAGTATACATGTATACTGAAGCAAATAATATACATGTATGTCAATATGCATATAAAGATTTGATTGCTTATTCTTTATTATGTGTATAGAAGATTCTTTTTATATGGAATATTTATCACACTGTAATGATGATTTTACAACCTCATAAATTTTTCATTTCACATGCTGAATACTATCATTTAGTAAAAAAAGAAAAGAAAAGTATTTAGAAAAAGGACCGACCGAGATTCGATCCCGGGACCTCTCACATGTGAAGCGAGAGACACACCAGTAGACCACGGATTCGCTTTACGTGCAATGAAGTATATGCAGAAGTGGAGTCACATACATACATGTATATATTCATGTTCGGTATTCTCAAAATTTTACACAATCCATGGTGTTTGATTTATTTAGCCTTTATTAAACAGTTCTAATAGATGTAATAAGAACATTAAGTCCGCTGAGAACCTGTTTTATACGCAATAACTCTCCTCATGCCCCTGTGCTAAAAATAGCGACATGTAATACTATAAATACTAATCAAACAAACGGGGCGGGGCACTTTGAGAGGGGTGAGAGAGGTCCTAGGGAGTTTTAGTATAAAATTATTTTGCATAAGCTCAAAATCTTCTTGAAATATCGCCCGGAAATGATAGTGTTACACACAGACAGAATGTATAAATACGACCTTGAACTTTGACCTTTTGACCTCAAAATCAATAGGGGTCTTCAATAGGCCACAGGGAGTTGCTATGTAAAATTTCATTGCAACAGCTCAAATGGTTCTAGAGACATCGTGTGGAAACGAAAGTGTTACAACAGACAGAATTTGCTTATTTATGGCCTTGACCTTTGACCTTTTGACCTCAAAATCAATAGGGGTCTTCTTTAATCCATAGGGAGTTGCTATGCTAAATTTCATTGCAAAAACTCAAAGGGTTCTCGAGATATCGTGTGGAAACGAAAGCGTACAGACAGAAAGACGGACGGACGGACAGAGGGACGGACGGACGGACGGACAAACCCAAATTAATATCCCTTTTCAAGCGGGGGACAATAAAAGCAAACTGCTCTTTGGTGCGCGGTAACGTCATCAAACGTCACCATTTTTCATGTATTGTGTTCACCACTTTCCTATTTTGAATGCTCAGAAAACTGCCAAAAATTTACCAAATGTCTTGAATTTTTTTAAAAAGACGACAAAATAAATTATGGAATCGAATAAGGATAATTTTTACCCCATTCTTATATATTGAAATCTTTTATTTCAAAACAATACTCATGTATTCTCTAATAAAACCTTCTTTTTTGACCGTGCGCCGTAGGACCTTACCCTGTGCACATTCAAGCATGATAAAATCTTTATTTTTGTCTCTATTTTATCAAAAAATTATAATGCACTTAAATATGATAAATAAACGTTCACTGAAAATTTCAGCTAAGTGCGTCCATTATTTTTCAAGAAAAACGCTTTGTCCACGATTTTACTGGACAACTATCGTATTAAAAGCTGTTATAAGGGAGTAATTACATGTATATATAAGAATCACTTTGCCCATTATCCATCCTACTTCATGTACAGTATTTATACCCCCGCAAACGAAGTTTCGGGGGGTATATTGGAATCAGCATGTCCGTCTGTCTGTCCGTCCGTCTGTAGACAAGACTTTGTCCGGACCGTTTCTCAGAAACTATTGGATGGATTTATCTGAAAATTTGTACACTTATTCACCATATGAAGGTGTGCACCTGGTATTTTCAACATGATTGGATGATTTGTTTGCATTTTACAGGCATTTTTTCTTTATTTTGTGGTTTTGTTTGGCCCATAACTAGAAAACTATTAGACTTACAATCATCAAACTTGGCCAATTTGTACATCTTGGGTAGAAGGTGTGTAACAACCTATTTCAAGGTCACTGTGACCTTTAATTTAAGTTAAATTTTAAAGAAAAATGTGTCTTTTACTATTGAATTACACAATCCCCAAAATTGTAAGAGTGTTGCTGTATCCCTATTTAAAAAATGTTAAATTAAGAAAATAATATTTTTTTTCATTATATACTTACAGCAATCCATAACAAATGTTATTTTATAAAGAGATAATCAACCTCTCCCAAGGGTATAATTATCAAGCACTGGTCAAGGAGAATTCGATAACAGAAAATTGCATGTCAAATTAGAGAGAAATTAATTAGTTCGGTGTAAGGAGCTAACTCACTGGTAGGACATCTCGGTTTATATCTCTTGGGAACTGGGTGAAGGAATCAGCCTTAAATAGTTTTAGTGACTAGCCTAACTTATTTAATGAATCTGAGAAATAGTATTTCAAACTAATATGATATTGTATTATAAACTTATTTAAACTTAATTAGTTAATATTAAAACTAATTATACTGTGTGTGTGTTGGGGGGGGGGGGGGGATATTGGAATCGGCATGCCCATTCTCTATATTAATTTCAGATTGAAAATTTAAGTCTGATTTTAAGATAGTTCCATACAGTTCCTACAAATCTAAGAATCATGCAGGAATCTAAGTATTCAAAATGATGCATCTAGATTACACAATTTTTTTCTGTATAAATCTTTGTAACAAATTTATACAAAATCTTTGCTTTCAGATTTAATTTCAGAATGACACAATTATGCATTTTGATTGCACTACAAAGGAGATAGTAAAGATCCATTCATCCCTTGACATTAATTAGTGGACATGCATCCAGTCAAAGATTAATTAATGAGTTCAGTGTAGGAAAGCTAGCTGTCTCAATCATTTCTGTTAGAGCATGGCTGATCAAGGAGCTCTTATCTGTGTCCTTTGGGAATTAGACAGAAGAACTGCTGGTCAGTTTAAGTAGCATATGTCATTTGATGGCCAGCCTTCTATTTCTAAAATCAATTCGTTATTGATTAAGTTTTTAATACTAATTAGTTAAATTGAAAATTTTTTTTTTTTAAAAATTGAAAATATCAAGTGACAAATTTCAGAGCATCATGTCCCACATGAAAGATATATGCATATGTGTGTGTTTGTGGGGGTGGGGCATTTTTAAAGGGCATTTGCAGAGTATCATGACAAATGGTTGCAATTCATTTTTTCAATGAAATAAAAAAATACTGTTACAATGTATTAGTATTGATGTTTTGATGATATTATTTGGTTGCACCTTAGTTTCATTTATTAAGAAAAAAAAATATGAGCAATTATATTTTCACTCGAATTGTTTCTAAGAAAACGGTGAACACCTCTGATAAGATCCATAAAATATTTGTGACTTGGCACCTACTCTGAAAAACCCAGCGGGGGTATTTGTCCCTACTGGACAGTTCTCGTTTCATTGGAGGAAGGGTAAGCTCAAAGGCAGCTAATGACCAAAGGGTTTAACTTGACCAAATTCATAGTCATAAGGACAAGTCAAGATGTAGTCAGCTTTGTAGAGATTGTAGTTACATAAGACTCTAGGTGTGTCATGACTGAGAATTCTTGATTCCAAAGACATTTCATATTAAATCAATTTCTTTTGCCAGTCTATTAACATAATGTTGAAATTCAACAACTGATCATTTGGAATTAAAATACTGGAAGAAAATCACGTGGTTAGAAATTCATTGGACAATCTTTGCAAAGAAATATATAACTTAGTTTAGCTTTAGTCCTAGCAAGTCATCTTAACAAGAGGTTTCTGGATCACATCACTCACCTGTGCACTATAGCTTTGGTTCAGGTGAGCTAATAAAAAAAGTAAGATGCTTCATCTCAAAAAAACAAAAGAAACCAGTCTTAATTTTAATGAATTTAATGGCTTAATGATGGATGCATACAACATTCAGACAATAATAAGGTTGTACAATGCTTAATTCTCAACCAACCTAAGCATTTATAAATCATTATAAAAGTGAATTCTTGACAGTGGTGGAATGTTATACGGGACTCTGTTCCCAATTTTCTCAAAGGCACACTATACATAGACCTCATAAAGTGTTTTTGGGGGGGGGGGGGAACTTTGTAAAGAACATGAAAGCTATAGAATAAATTCATGGGACAACACATTCTGTATATATACAGGAGTCAAACGAGACAAAAATTAGTATTCTGGTAAATAATTTGGTTTACATTTACACTTGATGAGATCAGTTAAGGGGATTAATTATTATGCATTTATTACAACCATTTCACCACTCTTATACCCTCAGCTCAGGTAAAAGTATCCTTTTAATAAAAAGGACGGTTTTTGGATATATCACATTTTCTTAAAATCAGGTTAAAAACTTGTACATTAAATGTACATATTCTAAAAATAAATGGCTACATATGGTGTAACATTATTTACATTTTATAACTGTATTAAAAAATCTCATCAATGTGTGAATATTTCAAATGGCAAAGTATAGTTAAGCAATTTTGCCTGTTTAATATTTTTCGTTTTCTCAAAAGAGGTTGCTACATTGCACAGTTTTTGCATCTTTGTTTAAACATGTATCCTGTTTAACTAAAACTCTAAAAGAAAGATCTTTGGTGATTATATATAAAGTCAATGGTTTTTATCACGTACAGAAAAATATTCTAACATCTCTACTTTCATTCTTGAAATTACTTTCACATAGACAGTTTTTTTCTTAAACTGTACAACATTGTTCTAATTATTACCGGTACCGGTAATTCATGTGCATCAAATATATAAAACATTTGAGACATTCTTTTTATTCTGGAAATGATGATAAAAGTTTGTTTTTTAACTTGGTTATGAATAATGAAAATTAACAGTTGGTTTAATTAAACCAATGTCACTTGCTATCCACTAATTAAGACCTGCAGTTTATTTAAAACTACAAAATTCACCCAGGGCTTCCACTAAACCTGCTAAATTACATGTATGTCCCTCAAAAGTGACAATTCTGGTGTCAACATCTACACAGCATTCATTTATACATGTACATATGTATTATTTAAGATTTCATTGATTTGTTGAAATACTGGGAGAAATTGATATGGAACTAATCAAATTCCCTTTCTTATAATTTAGTTATCCATTGAGTAAACACATCATATCAAGGCATATCACTTGGAGGTGTTTTCTAATGGGCATAAAATTATATTAACTTTAGCCTCTATCATTATTTCTTTACTAGCTAGGGCTGCCTTGGCAAGAAGACATTTTTTTATATAAATATATATTTATAAATATTAAAAATTCTTTTTAAAAACAATTATCATTGATATTTTATAGCTGATTTTTAAATTCTTGTAGCAAATATTTTTTTTTTAATTCAGGCAATTGTAATATATACCTACTCGATACAAAAGATCCTTTTGAAAAATAATATTGATTAAACAATGATCAAAAAATGAAGAAAAAATCACAAATAACAGTACTTTCTATTTTAACTTAACCAACAACAAATCTAATTCTTTGCAAAAGTAAATATTATTGACCTACCATTCTCTGTAACAAATTCATATTTATGGGATGGTTTTAACACCATAGCAGCTAGGCTAGCTGCTATGTTAGATATCTAGATCTAGTGAATGCACTAATTAACCCTAGCTGTTCTTACACAGCAGCTAAGCTTGCATATTGTTCAAGTTCACAGATTTATGCAACTATTTTGATCATTGACACACCCCATATACAATGTACTGTCCCTATAGCAACCTTCTAATATTTGCATAGTACATCTGATATGCAAGTACATGTATATTTTTTTTAATGAAAATGATTTTAAATACAAATCACAATACTCCAAAATCTTTTGTACCAAAAACACATGAATATATGAACATTTAAGCAACATAAATTTGTTGCTATTACAAACAGACATTTCTCCTTTTTTTCTAAATATGGATCCGACAAAACTTACCTATCAAAGAAAAATATAATACAATACACCATATAACATGTATATTATGTTGTTGTTTTTTTAATAAAAGTGTTTTCAAAATATAAGTATGCTTAAAATAAGTTAGCAGCACACAAAAATAAACTAGGGCTAACAATCACTGAAATATAAGCCATTTTAGGGTCATATATCAAATCTGAATTGGGAAACAGAAAATGTTGGAAAACTATAGCACCATTTTTGTTTTGAAAAAAAAAAAAATGTTTTTCTCAATTTTACTCACATAACGAACATATATATGTACACAGATTTTAACTGAACACACTAGCATATAGGTTTAAAAAACAAAAACATACAAAAGAGAACAGAACAGAACGTTAGACCCGTTAGATAGTAGTTTGGAATGAAGGGGTAATAAATAATGTAGAGAAATAATTTTTGAGCCATGACATCTTGTGGAATGATCTTTGTTTTCAAAACAAACAAAAAAACCTTTATGGGAAAGACAGTTTAAGAACTTTGTGAGCAAAACAGAAAAATCATAAATGTCTACAAATTGCCAATATAAAAACAAAATAAGAACTCTGTGATCAAAAAAATCAATTCTTATATAGAAATATCCTATAAACAAAAAAGTGATAGCACAAGGTTCATTTTTGAAATATAAAAATTAAAATTGACAAACAATAGTGTTCTTTCATGCCATTCATTCAAACTTTAAAAGCTTTCACTTCCCAATTCCTAAATACAAAGTTAGCATGAAAAACAAATGGTTCAACATCAAATAACAAAATGTCATCTTTGACTACAATCAAATTGACACTGGTTTTCATATTCCAACAAACAACAACCTGTGATTTTTTTTCTCCTGGTAACAAATTTAACATTTTTTCGGATCATGAAATCCATGATTCTGGGCTTTTTGGTATATGAGATCATATCACAGCTCTGCATTAAATCTCTGGATAATTCTATTTCCTCAGATAAATCTCGATCTTCAGATAATTCTCTAGATAATTAAGTCTTTGGATAATTAACATTCAGTTTTTGTCACCAGTCTCCTGCTCTGTAAGAGGTAAAAATGAAATCATTTGAGTTATTTTAAAGAAACAAAAATCATATATTAATGAAGAGTTTTCTATCACTAGTAAGCAATCTATTTTTATATTCTCCATACAATGAATCCCATATTTAAAATTTTTAGGTTAAATTAAAAGTTAAAATCAGAATACTGTTTTTGTTATATAGTTAAATGAGCATACATATTGTAATCTACTGGGGTAGCTATATACGGTATATACATAAACATTTACACTTTTGATCAATAAATAGACAATAATATATACAAATATATATATCTATATTTTAAATATACATTTACATGGTTATTGTTTACATTTACATGGTCATCAATGTTTCTAGCTCTATATACAATCTTTTGTAAAGGATGTTTCATGCAACAAGTCTATATAATCATGTTCACCTATAAGGATTTATACTGGATGGGAATTACGTCCTGAGGGCTTTGAATACTTTTATTCTAGCCCTAGAATCATGCAATAATAAGTCAGTTGCTTTTCTGCATTATTTGTTGCATAAACTTATTATAGGTAATTTCTTTAAGCAAAATTTATTTCTCAGGGTAGATTTTGCTTTGATGTAAAGTTGATATTTTTTATCATCAAAGTTCAATAAACCAAGCCATTTGTAAAATTTCACAAAAAAAAAAAAAAAAAATCCAACAGCAATCCCCAAAGTGATCTTCTAGCTTGTGTTTTAGCATTAACACATAAGGCCAACAGTCTTTATACAAACATTAACATCACAAGAAGCAGTATGTTTTATGTGTTGTGCGTGTTTCTCAAATTTTCAAAAAAATATTATTTTTGTAAGTTTGAACAATTTCATCAAGATGGAATGAAAATACTGGAGAAAGTATTGAATTTTTGCATTATATAAGTTTATTCTCCCAACTAAAAGCATTTTCATTTCATCAGATTTTCATTCAAATTCTGTCAATTCAACACAAGTGACTAAGTTTAAAATTTTATGCCTTCTAAATTAACATGCAGAGAAGACTAATGAAGGTGACAAAAGAGTGATATGAAAAGGAAACTACTATTAGTCAGAACTCATTATCTGCCCCTGAGTCAGCTGAAAAAACAAAAATGATTTATCTACAAAATATCTCTATAGAAAAAAATCTCTACAGAAAGTGTAAAAAATAATTAATGGTGAAGAAAATGTGATAAAAGTTATAGATATATTGATAAAGAGTAGCAGTCATAATGATAAAGAAAAATATTATGCCTAAAAATAGATTGCAATTTTCAATCCTACAGCTCAAAATGCACATTCTACATACTGTATAAGATTTCATTCCATATGAGATTACACACATAAATGTACATTGTATAGATACAATTCAGCATATTTCCCAATCCTCCAGAATTATTTCTTACAAGTGACTATAATGAGCTACATATTCTGATTACATATGACTACTTACAGTGCAGATAATTAGTATCGTTGCTTTGTGGGCAGCACTGGGTAAGCGTCATGAGGCCCTGGGCCGGGGTAATGACGGGAGTCATGATAGGAGGGAGGGGGGTAGTCTCGCTCACCCTGCCTATAGTACGGGTCCCCTCGACTGCCCCGATAATCGTCATGGCGATAATCATCACGGTACTGATTTCCACGGTGATAATCGTCACGGCGATCATTGTAGTAGCCTTGGTTGACCGCCCCATTGTTTGATCGACCATATCCACCATTTGGAGGACTATAGGATTAGAGAATGCACAAGTCAAATTTTAAAATGTCCCCCTTATTTTAATAACAGATATTAAAATAAATTTTCACATGCTCACTAACTTCTGAATAGGTCAAAAATAAAATCCCAGAACTTGAATTACAATAACTTATTTGGTATTTAGTATTATAATGAATCAAACCAGTGTTATGGAGGGAAAGGTAACTAGGGTATTCACAATGTGAAAGTGTAAAAATATATAGTATATTTAATTCTACTGGCAATGTTAATCTTAAAATATTAACATGTGGATTTTAGTAATGACCTTGAATAGCTTAAGAAAATATTTCAAAGAAAAAAAGACCTTTAACTGAAGAACAGTCAAAAAGACCTTGACCTCAAGCAAAAATTACAATATAAAAAAAAAGAACTTGTAATGAATTCCCATTCATAGGGCCCAATAGTTAAATAAAATATAGACCTGATTGGGCTTATGATCATGGACTTGACCAGTTTTAGGATCATGAGCTCTAATTATCAACGTAGGAGTGTATAGGGACAGAGAGAGACTTTTGTGCTAATATACCCTCAACCTTCACCCTTACAAGTATTGTTTTGATGCACCCTACACCTTTAGACACATAAGCATATAAGTGAGAAAAAGATGGAAGGAATGTCAAAAATGATTTCTATAAAGAAAAATAACATTTATGTGAATAAACTTATGAAAAAATTTTGAAAATGTGTAACATTAAGTGATAAAATTAGAGATTTGTTATTTTAAACACAACACATTTAACAATTAAATGACCACCCCAAACCACAAACAACTAGTATATACCCATAGTGCACCACAACAGGAAATGCAGCGACTACTCACCTGGTTAATGGAATGCTATCATCATGGTACTGCTCCATCATTCTACAAAAATTATTTCAGTAGATAAACTCTTACTATTACTCATATCTTACAAAATGTATAACTCTGCACTATAATATAGAATGCCTCTTTACCTTTATAAATATTGATAATTGATCTTCAGCATTTCACTGATAATTTTTGAAAGTTCATTTTTTCGATGAAAAGTAAGTCAAATACAGGTAAACTTCGTTATCTCGACATCGACGGGACAGTCGGAAAATGTCGAGATATCCGAGGTGTCGAGATATCAGAGTTGAGACTCGACGTCCATAATTTTACTGTATAGTAAAACCATAGACCTAAAATGAACAGACGTATAACTACAGGTACCGACATATCTTCAAATACTTCTATTACACTGTAGCTCATTCGTTTCAGCTATCCCTCTATATCTATTAGAAAATCTAAGAAGTTATTCACAAATGTTATTTATGAAATGCTTTCTTTTTTATCGAAATCTTCTCATTTTACTAAAAGCGTTTTCCATCCAGCATTCGATCCGCGTGCCACTAGCTCTGTCAGAACAGGATACGAAATGCGCTCTATAAACTCCAAACCGGAACGGTACAAAGTCGACTTTCGACATACGGAAAAAAAATGATGCGTATATTTTAAAAATTATTTCATTTCACTTCTTTTTTATTTCATAATCATTCATCATTAATTTAATTTCAATTTAAACCAAAATTTAATTGGAATTGCGCATTTTACAAACTTAATGATGTCCCATATATGCATCCATATTACGACTGATGCAATAGTCGTGTATGTCGTAGATTTGATTGATTCCTGTTAAATGCATTTTTACCACAATTTTCAAGTTAAATCGAATTCAATGTTTATATTGTTCATTGTCATTCAGTTACTTTTTTTTAATAAAATGTGTAAGTTTTGTTAGATTTCGACATAAATAAATAAATAAATAAATGTAAAATTACATTTACGCAGAATTGAGAGGATTGAACATTAATCAATTAACGTATTAGAGACGCCGAGGGGCTTGGGATTCCTCTAAAAACACATCTCTACAGAGCAGTATGTTGTCAAAACATGGGTGTGAAAAGTGTGAATTTCTGAGGACGTCGAGATACACGGAGTCGTCCGTGCGTGACGAGCGACCAGCTGACAAACAATTAGGTTAAATAGAGCAGAAAATTGCCCCGATGTCGACATAAACCAGGTAAATTTTGCTCTTGGGACCGTGAAATACGTCGAGATAAGCGGGGTAGTCGACATTACCGAGGTCGACATATCAGAGTTTTTGCAAATCATTTATATATACTGACACGCAAAAGAAACGCAACACCCTACTTTAGGGTAAAATAATTATATAAAGTAAAAAAATTTAAATCTTAAAATTATGGATATCTTCAAATTGGTAAATATCGGTAATTTAACGGTTGAACGATTTTCATAAGATAACCGGAAGTCAAGTTTGAGTCTGAATAACAGAAATCGAAAATTGCCTGTTTCACAAAACGGTTGGCAATATTATGGAGGTTAAGGGTTTGTACAGTTCAATGCAGCAATATTTCAAAAAATAAAATCTTTCATTTCCCGTAACGATGCTATAGCTTCTTGAAAATGGCTTCAGTACGCATTTCCATTGCTCTGCCTGGAAAATCTCAAAGTAAAGGTGATGGAGAGCTGATGATGCAAAAACACACTACATTACGTCTCAACGGGGTCTTACGTAGTATATTCATAAATGATAGTCTTTGGACCGGAAGTCCAAGGGTTACTACAATGCGCTAAGTTAGAGAAAATTCGACCTAATCATCTGAAAAACAGGCATTTAAAAATGGCAAAGAATGATTCCTTCACTTAGATATCGATATTGATTAACCTATTGTACCGTAGAAATTAAGCTGCTAATGTTGTATAAGACTTGTCTTGCACGTTGTAATTGAGTGGCTTGAAGGGGGGTGTTTTAAAAGTCATATGTTACTTAGTAAAATTAAAAGATAAACATTTAACATTTTTATCAAATCTCTGATCTTCTGAAAAGTGAGTTTAGCCTTATTGTACTCTTTTTTAAAAATCATTAGATAAAAAATTCAAACATTTGTAGATTACTGCTTGTTGCGTTTCTTTTGCGTGCCAGTATAGTAAATAATGCCGGGACCGCGGACGGACGTCGACATATCCCAGGTTGTCGACATATCCGATGTCGAGATACCGAAGTTTACCTGTAAGTGAATCTGATATTGCCTACATAAGAAATTTGCTGACATCTTGTACTTATAAGAAATACACTATTATAAATGAATGCATTTTCAAATTAAAAGATCATATGAATCAGTATATTCTATAAAACTCTATTAATGTTAACAAGGTATATGGAGAAGACAATATGAACATACGGGCTGTCAAAGTCCTGCCGTTCTTGCTTCTGTCTGCTCTCCTTCTTGGCTTTGTGAAGATCTTTATCAAACTTCTCTTCTCTCTGGTACATGTTTGCCAGCAGCAAGGCAAATATTATGCTTGGAATGCAGAAAAATATTCCCCAACCTAATCCAAACCAGAAGGTATTCTGAAGAGAAAAATACAAGAAATTTTTCAAAATATAAATTTATGATCAACGGTTTTACCGGTAAATGTACATGTACTTAATCAAAACTACCAATCTGGACAAGAAGACTGGAATCAATCTTATTTTTCCATTTCCAATTTATCTCCATGTGAAGAGTTTGCAGCCCTTCATTTGTAAATGTGAAAAATTATAATAGAACAAAAAGACAAAAAAGCTAAAAGTAGACAAAGTAAATGACAAAATAGGTACTCACATAAGGATCTAACAGAACCAGACAGATGGAGTCTGATAACTTTTGAACAGCTTCATATACAGGTTTACATTTCCCTATATTGTACCTCACCTACAAAGAATTTTTTAAAAATGTGTCACTGTTATAAAATGATATTATATTTATCTCCCAATTTACCAAGAGCAAATGAATACATGTACCAGGTAATATATAAATTCCTTTTCAAACACACTAATGTTGTGAATTGCCCAGTTTTTAGTTTCCATTCAACCAAGGTATTTAGAACAATAAGAATCTTACTATAAAATACACATTAATATTTTCAAATTATCAGTTAATACTGGAAAACATACCTCATTTTTAACATTTTCAATTGTACCAAGTGTATAGTTTTTTACGTTATTCACTGTCTTATTTAGTCCCTGTAAATTAAAATATTATATTTTAATACTTCACTCAACCACCTCAGAAAGAAACTGTTTTTCATGACAATCAATCCAGCTTCAAATATTCTGTATTTCATACAACTCTTCAAGCATAGAAACTTTAATTGTATTTCTTTGAGAAACACAAAAAAAGTAACTTTTAATACAGATTAACAATTAAGATGAATCATTAAAAGCATTAAAAGATATTTACATCTTCCACAAGCTGCTCTTTCTCAGAATTATATTTGAGTTCAGATGCACCAAGAGATGTTGTCAGGTTATTTACTGCTCCCTAAAAAAAATGTTGCAAAAAATTTAATCAACAACATTCATATTCAATTCTTAGTCAAATCTTAAATCATCTTTTAACATTGACAATACGTACCTGTAAATTTGTGTGGCCCTTTAAAACACTCAGTGCTGTTTTCAAATCGTCCTACAGTAAAAATTCAGAAGGAATTTTAGTGAAATACATGTATTGTACTTCTTATTTCTTGTTTATAAGCACACCTTTCTACAGCCTTTCCTTTTATTCATTACCAATTACGGTATACTAATAAAAACAATAAAGGAATCACTGTCTAGTTTTGAGAGTATGCCAGGGCATCAACAATAGTGGGAAACATGGGATAATTTGCATAACGGGCGAAGCCCGTTATGCTAAAATTATCCCATGTTTCCCACTATTGTTGATGTCCCTGGCATACTCTCAAAACTAGACAGTGATTCCTTATATCCTTATATTTCCATTTGATTGTGAAATAAAATTGTAGACTTAGACATTTAAAATGTAGTCTAATAGATTTAAATTACACCAGGACTTCCATGCCAATTTCAATAGTCCTCGCACACGGACGTCAAAGACAAAGGCAACCGCACGAGATTTTCATGCATATTTGGCCTCCTTAGCGTCAGACACAGAGACAGATGCGCACGAGATTTGCATGCGTATTAGGCCTCCTTAGCTGCTGACCTATCGACCTGCCTAATTTACATTCCGGCAGAATTATCAAGAAATAAATGCCCCCAACTTTCAAACAGTTATCACAGAGAAAAAAATTAGAAATGGAAATATTCACTGATAAACAAGAGGCCCAGGGCCACAATGCCCACCTGATTAACTTAGCTAAGTTGTTCTTCAGAAATTCTCCAAAATGTTTTTATTACCATGAAATTTTTTATCCAAAAATCCTATTTATTGGAGCTGGATTCCTATTTAAGTCCTGAACTGCTATTAAAGAGGTTTGTTTCCAAGCTTTTGAGCATATTTTTGTTTTCACCTCTATTTAAAAAATTCTGCACAATTTTTTTTTTTTTTAAGTTCTTAATACAATAAATTTGAATTCTACAATATTCAATTACAACATGCCCATGGGCCACATTGTTCTACTGAGCACATATTGGCTGGGTAAAAGATTAAAAGTATAAATCAGTTCAGTATTGAAAAGTTTACATTGAATGGGGGTGTACTTGAATTTTCAACTACCTAAGAATGCTTCTATATCCAATCACTTTGCTGTTCTTGTGCAGAAGATTTTTAAAGATTGTTTTCTATATTCCCTCTGATCCCACACTGTGGTACCAACATACCCCAAAAGATTCATCATATGAACAAATTTGAATCTAGACCATGCAAAAAATGTAAAGTTTCCATTTTTTTTGACCCAGTGGTTCTTGACAAGATTTTTAAAACATGCCAATGAATCATTACTTTTTCTGAATTATATCCTCTTGAATGAGGGCAATGCCATTCAATTAAACAAAGTGGAATCCTCTTCATCCAAGGATAGTTTGTGGCAAGTCAAAAATGAGAAAAGTTTACAGAGGAACAGACTGGCAGACTACAGACAAAATGTGATTAGAAAAGCTCACTTGAGCTTTCAGCACAGGTGAGCTAAAACCTACTATAAATAGGAAATTGATAGCGCCATGTTTTTTTCTTCCCTTTATAATGTATCATATAAAATATGGCTCAAATGGACTTGTACTCATTTGCCATAAAATAAATCTGATACTATATATTAAACATACCATTTTGACTGTAAAGTTTTTTAATTCTACATCTCGAAAGCTTTGAATCATGTCTGCTTGTTCATTCTACAAAATAGTAAAATTATATTTAATCCACTTATATTCATTTATTCAGCAAAAAAAACAAAAACAATATGAAACAAAAAATTCATTCTCGTTCTATACATATACATGCTAATCATTTTATTTACTTGTTTTTTTTTTGTCATCTTTTAATAGTAATAAAACAAAAAATAATTTGGAAAGTTTTAATAGTCTGATTCCCTATCTTTCTTACATGACCTTTTAAAATACAACCAAGTAAACAATATTAGACCCTTCCCACTCAGGCCACATACACTCAAATGCTCGTTGAAAGTGAGATACATTGTGAACAATGTACTTTTGGGAATAACTTAATGATTGATACTTTTTGAGTTCTAAATCCATCTGTGAAAATAATTTTCAAGCCTGATGAAACTATACATAAATGCTGAATCTATTAATAGATAAATATGATATATATTTGCAAAACTCATGGATATTTCTTGCAAGCAAATAGCACTTACAAATAAAGAAAAAAGGTATGTATGGAAATACACATATGAATGTATGTGTGCTTCATATCAAAACTTAACTTTTATTATACTAGGTGTCTTTCTCAAATAACTTATACAAAGTAAAAGCTTGAATATTGAGTGGGCAAGACAGATTAAGGACAGATGATACAATCAAACTTTTGTCAAAAATTTTGAAAATAACAACTTCGGTCATGTTTTAATGAATAAAGAGAATAGGTTTCACCGCGTAGTTTTTAAATTTTTACTGAAAGTTGCACAATTTAATTTGAAGAGTGAAATATTTGTATAGAATAATAAAGATGGTTTCAGAAGGGTAGAATTTGAACGTCACAGAAGGTTTACAATTCTTTATATTTTAGAAATTTATTATTTGCATCATTTGCAATGAAAGCAAGTCAAACAAGAGGCCCATGGGCCACATCGCTCACCTGAGCACCAAGGGTAGGACTAGTATAAAATGGCTTTTTATTGTAAAGTTTAAATCCAAAAGTAGTCCCAAGACCAATCATGGATTTGCTATTTTTTAGAAAATGATTGAGAAGAAGATTTTTAAAGAATTTTCCTATATATTTCTATGTAAAACTTTGGTCGGCCATTTTGGCCCCGCCCTACCCCCGGGGGTCATGATTTGAACAAAATTGAATCTACACTACCTGAACATGCTTCCATATAAATATGATGAATTATGGCTTTGTCATTCTTGAGAGGAAGATTTTTAAAGAATTTTCCTATATATTTCTATGTAAAACCTTGGTCGGCCATTTTGGCCCCGCCCTACCCCCGGGGGTCATGATTTGAACAAACTTGAATCTACACTACCTGAGCATGCTTCCATATATATATGATGAATTATGGCTTTGTCATTCTTGAGAAGAAGATTTTTAAAGAATTTTCCTATATATTTCTATGTAAAACATTGGTCGGCCATTTTGGCCCCGCCCTACCCCCCGGGGTCATGATTTGAACAAACTTGAATCTACACTACCTGAGCATGCTTCCATATAAATATGATGAATTATGGCTTTGTCATTCTTGAGAAGAAGATTTTTAAAGAATTTTCCTATATATTTCTATGTAAAACCTTGGTCGGCCATTTTGGCCCCGCCCTACCCCCGGGGGTCATGATTTGAACAAACTTGAATCTACACTACCTGAACATGCTTCCATATAAATATGATGAATTATGGCTTTGTCATTCTTGAGAAGAAGATTTTTAAAGAATTTTCCTATATATTTCTATGTAAAACTTTGGTCGGCCATTTTGGCCCCGCCCTACTTCCGGGGGTCATGATTTGAACAAACTTGAATCTACACTACCTGAGCATGCTTCCATATATATATGATGAATTATGGCTTTGTCATTCTTGAGAAGAAGATTTTTAAAGAATTTTCCTATATATTTCTATGTAAAACATTGGTCGGCCATTTTGGCCCCGCCCTACCCCCGGGGAGTCATGATTTGAACAAACTAGAATCTACACTACCTGAGCGTGCTTCCATATAAATATGATGAATTATGGCTTTGTCATTCTTGAGAAGAAGATTTTTAAAGAATTTTCCTATATATTTCTATGTAAAACTTTGGTCGGCCATTTTGGCCCCGCCCTTATCCGGGGGGTCATGATTTGAACAAACTTGAATCTACACTTCATGAGCATGCTCCCTTATAAATATGATGAATTATGGCTTTGTCATTCTTGAGAAGAAGATTTTTAAAGAATTTTCCTATATATTTCTATGTAAAACTTTGGTCGGCCATTTTGGCCCCGCCCTACCCCCCGGGGTCATGATTTGAACAAACTTGAATCTACACTACCTGAGCATGTTTCCCCATAAGTTTCATCTTTCCTGGCACAGTGGTTCTTGAGAAGAAGATTTTTAAAATATACCACTAAATTTTCATTAATTCCCAATTATCTCCCCTTGAATAAGGGCGTGGCCCTTCATTTGAACAAACTTGAATCCCCTTCACCCAAGGATACTTTGTGGCAAGTTTGGTTGAAATTGGCCCAGCGGTTCTTGAGAAGAAGTCGAAAATGTGAAAAGTTTACAGACAGACAGACGGACAGACGGACGCCGGACAAAATGTGATCAGAAAAGCTCACTTGAGCCTTCGGCTCAGGTGAGCTAAAAATATATACCAATCCAGGCATCCATTTTTTGTTTGTATCATCTGTCTTTAACTGACAAGAAAGTTCATTAAAAGGGTTTTTAGCAAAATATAAAAAAAATTATAACTGCTTTGTGCACAACATTTAAGACAACAAAAATTTGCAATATTTTGCTTCAAATGATAAATGCAGTAAGGACTACTTACAAGATTATTACTTCTCAAATCAGCTATTGTTGTATTCAAATCTGGAATGGGTGTTTTGTTTAACTGTAATAAAAATTACATGTGTATAAATAATGAATGTAGTGTATTTCTCTTTCAATGTTTCTTTTTAAATAAAAAAAAACAAAAAAAAACAAGCTACCTCTGTTTCATAACTTGTGATAACACTTGGAGATATGGATGAGTTTGCAAAATCTTCTAAGGCTTTTTTAAGTTCTGGTGTTAAGATAGTAACATTTGGTATATTGGTGATTCCACCATTCATAAACTTGTCAATTTCATCCATTACATTCTGTAATATTGAAAAGAACATAGAACAGTGAAAGTTCATGATATTTCTATAATCTAAAGAAATGTTCAATTTATACTCGATGAATATCACAGAAATTTCAAGATTGCTTGGTCTAAAAATCCAAGATATGAAATTTTCTTCAAATAATAACCTTTTGAAAATGCGATAAAAGGAGATGGGTAAACATGACGAAAGATAATCCCATAGCGCAACAAA
>NW_026936892.1:0-7358 GCF_032062105.1 Saccostrea cuccullata
GGGAAAATTTTTAAAATAAACTTTAAGTTAATATATTCGATAAATTATTCGACTTTATTTCATCCTATATTGTACATGTATTACTGTTAACTGACGTGTTTGAGAATTAATTAATTTTGAGTGACTATTGGTACAAAAAAAAAACAATTTGATAAAACTTTAAATATGAATTTTTAAAGAATCCATGTAATGGTATAAATCTATAATATCAATGTGCTCGTCATCCCCCCCCCCCTCATTTCGACACGATTAAAAATCGACAATACTTTACAGGTAAGAACATCTTAGCTGAAGAATAACGGTAGCTGGCCACGCCGCGGTGTAAACACGGTCTCAGGTAGCACCGCGATCAAAACCCGCGACGGTGTAACGCGGAAAGGATTAATACACCGCGGAGGGGACGCGGTCTAATACGGGATCCGCGTTGCCTGTACTGTAACTCTTGCAAAATTATTTTTGAAAATACTTGAAAATACAAAATTTCAGGTCTCTAAAAGTCCATTATGAGACTTGCTTGCTTCCCTTTCAAAATAATGGACATCGTATGATTTCAAATTTAACATAAAAGTCTCCATAGGCAAATTTAAGGTACTTATAAAACCGGAAGTACTCTACATATCCATACCAAAATTGCAACATAGAGAGCATATTAGACTTCAAATAGTCTGACAAAGTGAGATAACTCTTGCACTACTATTTTAAAAAATGATTAAAATTACAACATTTTAGGTCTCTAAAAGTCCTATAAGGGGTCACAAAGTGACCCCACGGACCATAATTTTTAGATTGTACTCTTCATGCTAAACTCAAATTCGAAAACTTTTTGAAAATTCAATGAGAAATAAAAAAGTTACAGGCAAAGGTCTGTTTTCAATGTTGGCCCCTGGAAATCCCTTATTTTCCCAAATTTGGATTTCATAATCTTATGAAGTCGGAACAGTATCTGAGTCATTATGTATGCAAAATATTACAAGAAAATCCTAATTACTTTAGGAGATAATGTTACATAACGCATTTCATTTTATCATAGAAACTCCCGTAGACAAATTTCAAGACCAATAAAACCGGAAGTTCTGCTCTGATTGATATGAAACTTACAATATATGTTGAACTAATTAGTTCTAATATATATCGATGCCCAAATTAATTTTTCTAACGTTATTGTGACTTGTAAAAATTTCATCCCCCCTTTTTCAATGTTTGAAGTTTTATATCTCGAAAAGTATTTGTAGTCAAAAATCGGCTACGCGCACTTTTTCATAGGTCTAAGTCTGTAGAATTCATATCTTAAATTTGGGAGTCTAGTTACTGAAAATAAAAATGTTTTTGGCCTCTTTCAAATTTTCAGTTTACCTGTCGTAGAAACCGGAAGTGACAAGACCGGAAGTTTAATATATTACAGACAGGACATTTTTACATAGGCTATTTAAAAGTTATAAAATATGATACCTAGTTATAAAGGTACTCCTGAAAATCTGAACAAAAGTTTGCTAAGTATAATAATAATAACTGGATCTTTTTGTCGTTCAACAAAAACGGAGGGCTTTTCGACCCCTTAAAATAAAAATCTTAAAAGAAAATTACAATAAAAAAAAATCTTATAATACAATTTTGATTGGAAACATAACAATTTTCTTTGTACATCAATGTCTACTCAAAGAGACATAACTCTTTTGTGGTTTTTATACAGATTCGAAAAAGTACTGTTTTTCAATTCACTAAAGCTCCTATAAGGAGTCAAAAAGTGACCCCACGGGCAATAGTTTTTAAACTGCATTCCTTATGCTAAATGCAAAACCATAAAAAGTTTAAAGATTGCTTGAAAAATAAAAAAGTTATGGAGAAAAGGCTATTTTCTGAATTGAATCCTAAAGTCCTTTCTATTTAAGGGATTTTTCTTTCCATGACCTTACCAACTGGAGACAATGATAGAGTCATTATTCAAGTTAAATATCACGAGAATCGCTCGCTTCCCTTTTGATGTATGGGACATTGTATGATTTCATATTTAACATAGAAATCTTCATAGAGAATTTTAAGGGACTCATAAAAGCGGAAGTACTCTTCATATGCATATCAAAATTCAAACGTAGAGATCATAATAGACTTCAAACATGTTGACAAAGGGAGATAACTCTTGCATCATTATTTTTAAAATCACTTAAAAATACATAATTTCAGGTCTCTAAAACACCCATAAGGGATCAAAAAATGACCCCACGGACCATTATTTTTAAATTCCTCTTTTTATGCTTAACTCAAATCCGAAAACAGTTTCAAGATTTATGGGCAAATAAAAAAGTAATAAACAAAAAAGTATTTTCTGTACTGACCCCTCAAATCCTTTCTATTTTAAGAAATTTTATTTTCATGACCTAAGCACCGAAAAGTGATGCTAAAGTAGTTTTTCGTGTGAAATATCGTGAGACTTGCTTGATTCCAATTGAAAATAATGGACATCGTATGATTTCAAATTTAACATAGAAATCTCCATAGGCAATTTTAAGGTACTTATAAAACCGGAAGTACTCCACATATCCATACCAAAATTGAAACAAAGAGAGCATATTAGACTCCAAACAGGTTGACACAGGGAGATAACTCTTGCACAAATATTTTTGAAAATACTTAAAAATACAAATTTTCAGGTCTCTAAAAGTCCTTTAAGGGGTCAAAAAGTGACCCCACGGACCATAATTTTTGAATTGTCCTTCTTATGCTGAACTCAAAACTGAAATCAGTTTGAAGATTTATAGACAAATAAAAAAGTTACAGGGCAAAAATGGTTTTAAGAGTTGACCCCTAAAATCCCTTTTATTTTAAGAAATTTTATTTTCATGACCTAACCACATGAAGACAATAATAAATTATTATTCCTGTAAATATTATGAGAATTGCTTGCTCTCCTTTTGAGATAATGGAAAAGAAAATGATTTTTTTTAACTATAGAAACTCCCATAGACAATTTCAAAGCCTCTTATAAAACCGGAAGTTCTCCATACCAAAATTGGTGGATATGAAACTTACATTACAGCCTTTAATTACTTTCAGATAAAACTTTAATATAAAATCCTCAAAATTTTTTAAATTTCTTTATGCTACAAATTGTTTTAATTTTTTTTTAATTTCAATCCCCTAGAAATTCTTTTTTTCTCAAGTTTTTGGAGCCCTGTAACACAAAAATATATTCAAAATAATGCAAAAACTTTAAGAGATAATGTGCCATGACTGTTTTTTTTGTAGATATATACTTTGAGGAATACATTCCTAAAATATGAAACTTACGAAATTCAATGAAAAATATGCTCAAAATATTTTAGGACTTTTAAAAAAAATGTTTGAAGTTTTTATCTCGAAAAGACTTATAAATCAGCTACGGCACTTTTTGAAGTTTCTGGAATTCATATCTAAAACTTACTTATGAAAATAAAAACTTTTAGAAATTTTAGTTCTGTTAAATGATTTTGATATTTAAAATAGTCATATATACCATTAAAAGGTTTTCTTTAAATCCTTGAAGTATAAAAAATAATAATAAACAAGACGAAAACAATAGGTCTTTTATAAGAAAAGCCCTAATAACTAGACCTTATTTTTGTCGTTCAACAAAAACGGAGGGCTTTTCGACCCCTTAAAATAACTAATCTTAAAAAAACAATATTTTACAATTAAAAAAAATCTTATAATAAAATATTGCAAAAGTTCTTTTGAGGTCAATGTTTGATTGCAAACATAACAATTTTCATTGTACGTCAGTGTCTACTCAAAGAGACATAACTCTTTCGTGGTTATAAAACAGATTCGAAAATGTACTGATTTTCAATCCACTAAAACTCCTATAAGGGGTCAAAAAGTCACCCCACGGCCCATAATTTTTAAAATGTACTCTTTATACTTCATGTAGTGTCAAAATTATTTTGAATATTGGTTGAGAATTAAAAACGTTACAGAGAAAAAGGTGTTTTCTGTACTGACCCCCAAAATCCTTTCTATTTTAATTAGGGATTTTTATTTTCATGACCTTAGCATCTGGAGACAATGAGAGAGTCAGTATTCATATGAAATTTAACAAGAATTGCTTGCCTACCTTTTGAGATAATGGAACAAACATGATTTCAAATTTAACACAGAAATCTCCATAGGCAATTTTAAGGTACTTATAAAACCGGAAGTACTCTATATATCCATACCAAAATTTTTTCAAATTTAACATAGAAATCTCCGTAGGCAATTTCAAGGTACTTATAAAACCGGAAGTACTCTACTTATCCATACCAAAATTGAAACCTTGAGAGCATATTAGTCTTCAAATAGATTGCCAAAGGCGGATAACTCTTGCTCAATAATTTTTGAAAATACTTTAAATTACAAAATTTCAGGTTTCTAAAACTCCTATAAGGGGTCAAAAAGTGACCCCACGGACCATAATGTTTGAATTGCCCTTGTTATGCTGAACTCAAAACAGAAATCAGTTTGAAGATTGATTGACAAATAAAAAAGTTACAGGCAAAGGTCTGTTTTCAATAATGGCCCCTTGAAATCCCTTATTTTCCGGAATTTTGTTTTTATAATCTGTTAAAGTCGGGGCAATATCTGAGGCATTCTTTCTTCAAAATATTAAAAGAAAATCATAATGGTTTCAAAAGAAAATGGACCACAACTGATTTTAATTTAACATAGAAACTCTCATAGACAATCATCAAAGACTCTTTAAACCGGAAGTTCTACTCTGATCGATATGAAACTTACAGGATATGTTCTACTAATTAGTTCTAATATATTTTTATGCTCAAAATAATTTTCTGAACGTTATTGTGACTTTCAATAATTTCATCCCCCCTTTTTCAATGATTTACGTCTCATATCTCGAAAAGTATCAGTGGTAGAAAAATCACAAACGATGACTTTTTAAAAGGATTAGTTCTCTAGAATTCATATATTGCATTTTTGGACACCAAACATTTGAAATAGAAATGAATTTAGGCTCTTTAGTTAATTCAGTTTTCTTTTCCTTAAAACCGGAAGTGAATATACCGGAAATTCAAAACCTTACATATGGGAGGCATTTCAATTTGCTATATAGTGATCATAAACTGAAATACTTAATCTCAAAGGTACTCCTTAAATGCTGAGCGAAAAAGTGTTTAGTATAATAAGAATAATAAACAAGACGAAAACAATAGGTCTTTTCGCCGAAAGCGAAAAGCCCTAAAAAAGACGAAAACAATAGGTCTTTTCGACAAAAGTCGAAAAGCCCTAATAATAAACAAGACGAAAACAATAGGTCTTTTCGACAAAAGTCGAAAAGCCCTAATTAAATACTGACCTAAGTCATAAGTTCTTTTGTAAAACGGGGTAATATATAGTATAATTAGTATTATAAAAGTGTCAGAACAGAATACAATCTAATGAAATATGTTGCATTTGCAAACAAAGTCATATAAAACTGTATTTGAGATGTCCACAACTATAAACAAACCCTGAATTATCAACTAACATACGAGTATTTGTCTGAAGCTCCTCTTGGATTAAATTTTTGTTTCAATTTTTTTTCCATGCTAACCTTGAAATCAGGTTAGGGAGAATCTGAAGATCCATGGGTAGTGGTCTGCAATCATCAGATCCGAAGAGGTGGATGTTTAAATTATGGAAACGTGAAGACGATGAATTATGAATTTTGTTTTATTTTTTTCAAAGTTATCTGAATTAACAGAATATGTAGTGTTTGTTGACAACAAAGGTGGGTCATGATTCTGCCTTCAGCATTTCCAGTACGTCCTTTGTTATTACTTCATATGCGAACCTGACATAATAATAGCTTTAGGTATGTCACTCGTCAGCTTTTTAGAAAAGTTCAGACTGAACCTATAGTATCAAAATAATTTATTCCTATTCATGTTTTATAACATATTTAAATTAAATTGTTCAACATTAATGAAAAACACTGCTCAAAGTTCACCAAGAAGCAAGATGTATGAGGGATTATTTCTTGCAGTGGAAGGATATTTAGTGGAAAATTCTGCAAATCTGTACTTTTATTAAATTTAATATCAATTACTCGGAGAATATTTTCCGTTATTATATGATAGGAATATTAAATATGGGTATCAATTTATATTTTTAGAACAAATTGTACATCTTCCTTCAACAAATTTTGACGAAAAATGGAGCTATATGAAAGATTGTTTGATAGATTGATTGATTGTATATTGTTAAACGTCCCTCTCGAGGGAGACGCCACAACTTGCCGGTGGAAGGCTACAAATTTTGTTCTATGCTCGGCACTCAGGACCTTTGAGCAGTAAGTGAACTTTATCGTGCCAGCACCTACTGCGACACGGGGTCTCGGTTTATACGGTCTCATCCGAAGGACCGGTCTCCACGTCCCGCAGTGGGATTCGAACCCGCGACGTAAGGATTGACTCCTTACTTCGCGACTCTAGAGCAGACGCTCTAACCACTGCGTCACGCGGGCGACTATGAAAGAAGTCAAGATAAAATATATACCGTTTTCTTGCCTGAAAATTTTATGTTTTGACCCCAATTTCTTCTTTCATCATTTAAGACTACTTGATACTTGTGAATGATCAGCATATATACTGACACGCAAAAGAAACGCAACACCCTACTTTAGGGGGAAATGATTATGTAAAGTAAAGAATTTTGTATCTTAAAATTATGGATATCTTCAATTTGGTAAATATCGGTAATTTTACGGTTGAATGATTTTCGTACCATAACCGGAAGTCGAGTTTGAGTCTGCTTAATAGAAATCAAAAATTGCATGTTTAACAAAGCTTTTGGCAATATTTTGGAGTTTTAAGTTTTTGTACTGTTCATCTGAAGAAATGCAGCAATATTTCAAAAAATAAAATCTACTTTTGTTTCCCGTAACGATGCTAAGGCTTCTCGAAAATGGCTTAAGTACGCATTTCAATTGTTCTAACTGGAAAATCTCAACGTAAAAGTGATGGAGAGTTGATGATGCAAAAATACACTACGTTTATGCCTCAACGAGGTCTCATGTATCATATGCATAAATGATAGTCCTTGGACCGGAAGCCAAGGGTTACTACAACGCACTAAGTTAGAGAAAATTCGACCTAATCATCTGAAAAACAGGCATTTAAAAATGGCAAAGAATAATTCCTTCGCTCAGATCTCGAAATTGATTACCTATTGTATTGTAGAAATTGAGCTGCAATTGTTGTTTAGGGCAGTCTTGCAAGTTGTAAATAAATGGCTGGGAGGGGGTGTTTTAACAGTCATACGAGGGCCGTTCAAAAATTACGCGGACTTGTTGCACAGAAGAAATATTTGACGACATAATCGGGCAAAATTTCACAAATAATATAAAA
>NW_026936893.1:0-7344 GCF_032062105.1 Saccostrea cuccullata
AAAGCAAAGTAATTGTTATAGCCTTATGGTGGATTGAAGTTGCTATATACATATTGTTCATGTAAATGTAGTTTTAATATCTTCAGAAGAATGCATATATGAGGTCTAATATGTTTCTCTTAAGATTTAGAGACTTATGTCAGTGTCAGTTTGTAAGATACAAATGTTTCTTTGAAAATAAAACGTGAAGTTTCAATCATTCCAAAATTATTATACCCCACGCAAGAAGTTGTGCGAGGTATAATGTCTTTGATCCATCAGTCAAAGTATCAGTCAGTCCGTCAGTCCTGTTTTTTTTGTCAGCGCAACTCCTCTATAGACCGCTGCACAGAATTTCGTCAAACTTTGCAGGTATTTAGGACACAATGTGTAAATATGTGCATATTACCAGGAAATTCCGATTCCATTATTTTTCGGGCATTCGCACTTTTTAACTTAGGCATTTGGCCATACCTTGAATATAGAGATGAACAGTTTGTCAGCGCAACTCCTCATACGCAGCACAGAATTTTGTCAAACTTTGCAGGTATTTAGGACACAATGTGTAGATGTGCATATTACCAGGAAATTCCATTCCATTAATTCTTTCCGGGAATTTCCTGACTTTTACAACTTAGGCATTGGCTATACCTTGAATATAATATGCAACAGTTTGTCAGAGCGCAACTCCTCATAAACCGCTGCACAGAATTTTGTCAAACTTTGCAGGTATTTAGGACACAATGTGTAGATGTGCATATTACCAGGAAATTCCGATTCCATTATTTTTTCCGGGAATTTCCGCACTTTTTAACTTAGGCATTTGGACATACCTTGAATATAGAGATGAACAGTTTGTCAGCGCAACTCCTCATAAACCGCTGCACAGAATTTCGTCAAACTTTTCAGATATTTAGGACACAATGTGTAGATGTGCATATTACCAGGAAATTCCGATTCCGTTATTTTTTCCGGGAATTTCCGCACTTTTTAACTTAGGCATTTGGCCATACCTTGAATATAGAGATGAACAGTTTGTCAGCGCAACTCCTCATAAACCGCAGCACAGAATTTTGTCAAACTTTGCAGGTATTTAGGACACAATGTGTAGATGTGCATATTACCAGGAAATTCCGATTCCATTATTTTTTCCGGGAATTTCCGCACTTTTTAACTTAGGCATTTGGACATACCTTGAATATAGAGATGAACAGTTTGTCAGCGCAACTCCTCATAAACCGCAGCACAGAATTTCGTCAAACTTTTCAGATATTTAGGACACAATGTGTAGATGTGCATATTACCAGGAAATTCCGATTCCATTATTTTTTTGGGATTCTGCACTTTTTAACTTAGGCATTTGGCCATACCTTGAATATAGAGATGAACAGTTTGTCAGCGCAACTCCTCATAAACCGCAGCACAGAATTTTGTCAAACTTTGCAGGTATTTAGGACACAATGTGTAGATGTGCATATTACCAGGAAATTCCGATTCCATTATTTTTTCCGGGAATTTCCGCACTTTTTAACTTAGGCATTTGGACATACATTTAATATAGAGATGAACAGTTTGTCAGCGCAACTCCTCATAAACCGCTGCACAGAATTTCGTCAAACTTTTCAGATATTTAGGACACAATGTGTAGATGTGCATATTACCAGGAAATTCCGATTCCATTATTTTTTTCGGGAATTCCGCACTTTTTAACTTAGGCATTTGGCCATACCTTGAATATAGAGATGAACAGTTTGTCAGCGCAACTCCTCATAAACCGCAGCACAGAATTTCGTCAAACTTTGCAGGTATTTAGGACACAATGTGTAGATGAGCATATTACCAGGAAATTCCGATTCCACTATTTTTTCCGGGACTTTCCGCACTAAATACTTAGGTTTTTGTCCATACCTTGAATATAGAGATGAACAGTTTGTCAGCGCAACTCCTCATAAACCGCTGCACAGAGTTTCGTTAAACTTTGCAGATATTTAGGACACAATATGTAGATGTGCATATTACCAGGAAATTCCGATTCCTTTATTTTTCCGGGAATTTCCACACTTTCCAACTTAGAATTTTTGGCCTTATTTTGAATATAGAGATAAACAGTTTGTCAGCACAACTCCTCTTAAACTGTTGTACATAGTTTCGTCAACCTATGCAGATATTTAGGACATACTCCATTATTTTATCTCAAAGAGTTTTGCCTATTATTCAAGAAAATTTCTCCCCCCACCCCCACCCCAACCACTTCAAATTAATGTTTGGAGTTGTATAATGCCAAGAAATTTTGATTCCATTATTTATCTAGAAACTTCATTCCACATTTAAATGTCCTCATATGCAAGACATTTTGATGTGAAGATTTTTTTGCAATTATTGCCCTTTTTGATCTATAATATGTATTTAAAGTGCACTGTGCCTTTCATTATGTGTTTCACCGTCAAGTTTTGGGGGAGCGTGGGGTATGTGAGCTAGCTCACTTTTTCTTTTTTTTTTTAATGCTGTTAAGAAAAAAAAATTATGCCAAGCATGAGCAAAACACCTTTTGTTTTTGTATTTTTATTTCTTAAATCTTCTGTGAATTACATATAGAAGTATAGCTTAACAGGGAGGCATACTGTAGCTTGTATAATTTTCATTTTCAGTCATCTACAACAAAAACCATCATCAAAACTATCCCATCTTCCATGCTGTCAATGGCCAAAGCAGGAACCAGCACTGCAACGACTTCAGGTGGTGCTAAAACCATCGTCATAGCAGCACCCAAAGGCAGCACTGGGGGACTGACAGGGACCCCACACAAAATCATCAGCTCAGTCCCCAAAATAGCCGGCCAGGGAAACACCCAGTTCATCGTGGTCAGCCCACAGAGTAGCGTGGGTGGGGCACATACCATCACATCAGGTGGGTTAGATATAAACATGGATCTATTTATAGAATTATGGAGTTCTTGATGAACTTCTGTTTTACTTCAATCTGTATTTTACTGACATTGTTGTTTTTCTCTCTTCTTCAAAGTAACACCTTAAATGATTGGGGGAAAATGTATCTTTTTATGTACTTGTTAAGAATATATTAACTGAAATATTGTAAGCCAGCCATAAATCAAAGTTTTTTTTATTCTGAATCATCAAAATGATATCTCCTAATATTTTTGTAACTGTCGATGCATTAATGATAATAAGATTGGTTCACTTCAGTTCATATTCACATATAAAAGAAATTGGTGAAAACTCACTAAAATTTCTGTTTATATACAGTACTCATTGATGCAGATGTTGAGATACTAATAATAGCATATAACATATCTTTACAGGGGGCAAGCCCATTCAGGTGACGACTCTACAGACGACGTCAGGTGTGACCCTAGCCGGTCATCAGATCGTCACAGCCTCACAAGTCGCCAAGCCAGTCATTCAGCAAGGTAACTACAGACAACTCCTGAAAAATTCTGGTTCATTTTTGGAGTTCCCTTCTTTGATAGACATTCATAAATACTAAGGGTTGGCAGAAATGTTTTGCAACAAGGTAAATCTCTTGTAGGCATATTTGTCGTTTTCTTGTAAACATAAGGGGAACTGCCCCACAACAGTTGCTGTATGCCTTACCCTTTTCACAGTTACTTATTATTTTGCCTAGTTTGAAACCCCTTCCATTCATGTCTTACCTTAGACCTGACCTTGACTCTTGGGGCATCCAGTTTAGGTTACACAAGAAGGTTCCCTATTGTCAGTCTTTTTTTTATCAAAGGTGGTAAAAAATCTTTAAAATTTTTTGAAAATATGTTTTTCTGTTACTATAGGAAGTATAGTTTTCTATTTTCTTCTGTTACTCTAGGGACTGGAGGGACTATAGTGAAGACTATTCAGGCCACGCCCACAACTCTGGCTGGGATCCGCCACCTCTCTCCTGATTAACACCACCGCTCCTACACAGTCAACGCCCACAATCTCCCTCATCACACAGCCTTCAGTCTCCCAGATTCCGGTCACCTTGACCACTCAGACAGTCTCAGCCACGCCCATCCAGGCCACAGGGGGCGGCGGAAAACCAGTCCAGATAACTATCACCCCAGCAGCAGCTTCAGGGGCTGTCCAGGCCCAACCCACAGTACAAGTCGTGCCAACCGTCACGCAACCCTGCACTGATGGTCATAACTGCCCAGGAGACGAAACTCCTCAACCCGCAGTATGCACTGATGGTCACAATTGCCCTGGTGATGAACTTCCTCAACCCGCAGTATGCACTGATGGTCACAATTGCCCAGGTGATGAACCTCCTCAACCTGCAGTGTGTACCGATGGCCACAATTGTCCAGGTGATGAGACAACTCAGCCCAGTGCTGTATGTACAGATGGGCATAATTGCCCAGGTGATGAAAATCCACAACCATCTAATGTATGTACAGATGGACACAATTGTCCGGGTGATGAAGTCGATGGAGTTCCTCCTGCTGCTAAAGGACAGTGTACAGATGGGCATAATTGTCCGGGCGACGAGACTGCACAATCCCAAAATGTTTGTACTGATGGGCATAATTGTCCTGGTGATGGTAATCAATCCCAGTCGACTAATGCCTGCACTGATGGACACAACTGTCCTGGGGATGAAAACCCCTCTGGAGTCTGTACAGATGGACATAATTGCCCAGGAGATGAAAATCCTCAGTCTGGAGTGTGCACAGACGGGCACAATTGCCCAGGGGATCAAAATCCCCAGCCATCAAATGTTTGCACAGACGGGCACAATTGTCCCGGGGATCAAAATCCCCAGCCATCTAATGTTTGCACAGATGGCCACAATTGTCCAGGGGATGAGAACCCAGACCAAACTTCAGGGCAGCAGGTGACCTCTGACCTCCCAGATAGTGCTGCTGTGGTGGCTCCCTCTGTCCCACTGGACACAAATGCTGCAGTGTCTGTATCGGAGCAAGTTCCTGCGATCCTGATGCAAGATACTGAACCTAAACTGGAACCAGAAGCTATGGACACGGCAGCACCAGTGGATGCTTCTCAACCAGAATTACCAGTGACACAACCACAGGAAGTGGCACCAGCGGCAGAGGTGGCACCCACACCGGAGGTAGCACCACCTCAGGAAGCACCGCCTGAGGAAGCACCTGTTCCAGATTCCACAACAGCAGTGCCTGCATCACAAGGAGAGATAACTCCTATTGTTCCTAAGCAGGAAGAACCTATGGATATTGGGCCATCCCCTGTAGCGACCCTCCAGGGCACAATACTGACCGTGGGACCTCCAGAGGGGCCACACCTCCCCAGCCTATAGATACTTCTACAGCAGACTCTGGTAAGATTGATTGGTCTTGTGGCTTTAGGAACGTCGTAAGATTTAGTGTTATCATTTGATGGAGGTAATAATTATGTTCTTAAACAGTTTCATGAAGCAAGAATTTGTCTTGTAATGAATTTGTTACGCATATAGCAGCCTCGCTTTCGGTTGATAAATGAACCCTTTGTGTGAATTTACTAAATAATTTCAAGACCACAGTTAAACGAGAAACATTTCTTAATTTGATAGTATGTCTTATTTTGCGTTTTACTATTAGATCCTCTGGCAACTCTGGCCTCAGCAGCGATATCATCTGGCACAGCTCAGACCACCATAAAACAGGAGCCTGGTGTTCTAGCAGCCAATGGAATTAAACAGGAGGTACAGGTAATAGGCTTTATATCAGCTGAAGAAAAAAGTTTTTGGAAAATTTTGAAATTGAATGTAGTAATCAGATATACATGTTGATAACGTTTTTTTTTTTCCCTTAAATTTCACTTGCATCTATATAAAAAAAATCCTATAACATGCATATTTAGACCACTAAATGATTTTTTCTTCAAAGGAAAAATTAAGACTGTAAAGTGTTTGAATAGTAATTTGAGGCACAGTGGATTTTTCAATACAATTTTCAAGACTGCAATCAGGAATAGCCATATTCTAAAAAAAAGACAAAATGAATAATACTATAGTCAAAACACAAGCACACTGGCTTAGATTATATTTTTGGGTTTGTGTTACATTTTCAGTTGTACAGGAATATCATAAAAAACATCTACAGGATATGTATGAAAACGCTTAAACTTTTCCCCATCATTCTGGAATATGTTGATTATCAAATATTGTGTTGTTTTATCAGGACAAGCCTGAGGCGGTACCTAGGACACCGACCACTCCAGTAAAGAAGGAGGGGGAACCAATGGTACGACGTGGGGATCATCAAGGGCACCTCCTGTGTCGTGTCTCACTTCTATCTCTCAGCTGACGCCCTGCAAGCCAGCGGTAATGGAAACGTAAGTTTCAATAGGCAAATGTACCGTTATCTTACTGTCACAGCGTGTTACTGGAATCATAGATGTAAGCACTGTCATTGCTGTGAGTTTGAAGAACCATTGAGAGTATTTGACCTATAACCTTTGAGCTACTGCATCAAGAAGAAGAGGTGACCCAGGAGTAAAACACATTACTTAAAAAAAAAATTTAATCTGTAAAATGTCACTTGGAATTATGTGCATAACTTTTTCTGAGTGGAGGCTTTTTTGCATCGTATTAAGCAAGATAACAATTCTTTTTCCTTTAATATATCACAAGATTTTATATTTAATTTTTGACAAGTTACTTTTTATTTTACACAACTCAATCTAAAAAAAAATCATTTGAAATTTTTGAAAGTGCTTGTTAAATAAAAAATCCAGTAGTGAATGAAATTCTCCTTTTTTATATAGGACATAGACGTGGTGAATGTTGGGGATGTGAACGTCTTGAAGAAACAGGAACTCCTCCCGGGAACGGCCTATAAGTTCCGTGTGGCGGGGATCAATGCGTGCGGCCGCGGCGGTTCAGTGAGATTAAGCCTTTAAGACCTGCCTCCCTGGCTACCCCGTCATGCCTCTTAGCCATCAAGATCAGCAAGGTAGGAGGAAAGGTCAGCATCACCCACAGGCTTGTTCAATCTATCTATCATCTTTATTTGCTTCTTCCATCTGTCTATCTTCTCTGCTTATTTTATGTGATTATTTTGCTGTGTCATTGCTTTATGTCATTGCTTTTGAATAGTAACTGGGGAAAGGATAATTTATTTGCTTTATAAAAATATTTTAAAAGCAAAGCCTTGAAAATCATGTGCTTCAGGATTAGGCTCTAATAATAATCATTAGTAGTAAAAATTTCTTGATTATTTGTATACAGTACAACAGACTTGTTATGTACTATTAAGGATGTACAACACACCTACCCCCAAAAAAATTCCTGTCGTTTAATTTTCGTTATTTTTGTATATTTGGTACATGACTATATCTACTGCATGTATGCACATTTTGAACAAAATCGTTCGAGTGGTTTTTGGACAGGAAC
>NW_026936894.1:0-74632 GCF_032062105.1 Saccostrea cuccullata
CAAGGACCGGTCGCTAAATCTGGGGTTTGAATGTACAACCTTGTACAATACTTTCCAAGTCAAGACATTATACATAACTATGTTCATTTATCTCTTGGTATTTCGAATAAAACAACAGTAATGTGGAGCTCATATTAGGTATCTGTGCCAGAAATGGTACTTTTACACTACTACAATAAAACAACACTAATGTGGAACTCATAGTAGGTATTTGTGCCAGAAAGGGTACTTTTACACTACTAGTATTAGTTTGTTACAATTTCCTCTAATGATACCAATTCATGACAGAGAATAATTAGATTATTGAAAGGGCATCTGATTTGTTATCACTACTGAAAAAACAGTTATTCTTTATATTTGACTGCACTCCTAGAGTTTATACACTTACGAGTCACAGAGAGAAAAATTGTATTTTTGAAAGTAGTATTGGTTTTTTACATTTTTTTCTAATAATACCAATACATTACGGAGAAAAAAATTGATTATTAAAAGGGCTTATGATTTTTCATCACTACTGAGAAAAGCAGGTTTTCTTTATATTGAACTGCACTCCTCGAGTTTTTACATATACCAGTCACAGAGAAAATTGTATTTTTGAAAGTAGAATTAGTTTGTTACAATTTTCTCTAATAATACCAAAACGTTACGGAGAAAAAATTGGTTTATTAAAAGGGTATCTGATTTTTTATCACTGCTAAAAAAAAGGCAGGTTTTCTGCATATTGGACCGCACTCTTCGAGGTTTTCTACATACGAGTCACAGAGAAGGATGGAAGAAATGAATTCACAGAATTAACTGGTTGCAAACAATCAGAACTAAGCAATTGAGCTTGATTTCGACGGCAAATCTATAAAGCTAACATTGAAAGCCACAAAATTTGGAGCAAGCGTAGTGCTTGCCCTTTGTTTATGCATAACTATGTTCATTTATCTCCTGGTATTTCGAATAAAAGAACAGTAATGTGTAGCTCATATTAGGTATCTGTGCCAGAAAGGGTACTTTTACACTACTAGTACTTGTTTGTTACCATTTTATCTAATTATGCCAAAACATAACGGAAAAAAATTGAATTATTCAAAAGTCATCTGATTTGTTTCCATTACGTGAAAAAGAAGGTATTCCATATATTGGACCACTCTCCCTGAGGTTTTACACATACGAGTCACAGAGAAGATGGAAGAAATGAATTCAGAGAATAAACTGGTTGCAAACAATCAAAACCATGCAATTGAACTTGACTTCGACGGCAAAGCTAAAATTGAAAGCAACAAATTTTGGAGCGAGCGTATTGCTTGCCATTTTATTACGCATAAATATGTTCGTTTATCTCTTGATATTTCGTAAAAAAATAGTAATGTGGAGCTGATACTACTTATTTGTGTAGAACTGATGTTTAGAGAATAAATTATTCATCTTAATACAATTGTTTGTATTTTTGTTATGTAAATGTTTTTTTCTTCATCTCTCCTTGTATGTATTCACAAAGTATCTGCATCTAATATCCAAAAGTTACATGCACAGGCTTGTACAATACTTTACAAGTCGAGACATTATACAACACTGGGAGTTATTATGGTTACTCGCAGCGTTAATGGATTTTTTGTATGTATGCTTATCGTCCCTTCTAGAATTTTCATTTAAATTTCATCGCAGCCATTTGCTGTTGGTCTGGGGAACAGTAACGTTACATTTGATACACTCGATACTTATGGCCTTTAAGCAGTGAGGAATCTTTATCGTGTTAGCTCCAAAGTGTTATGGACAAGTGATTTATTTGGTCTCAATCCAAGGACCGGTCGCTACATCTGGGGTTGGAAATGGAATCAGTGGCGTAAGGAATCTCGCCTTACTCCACGACACTTGAGCACTGCGCGAAGCGAAAAGCGCCCGATGCTGGTGTCGACCGACCCTGATTTTTCAGTCGACGATACGTAAAGAAATGTTGCCGTCTGAACATTGGCTTGAATGTGATTCAGGTGTTGACAAACAATGCATACCTTACATGTGAACATAAAAAGGCTTTTGACTATGTTCTGGTGTATTACGTTTCGGTTGTCCTCCAAAATAGAGTTTGTTACTCTAGAAGTTTCTAGACATTGAAAGGAGAAAAAAGTTTCAGTCTTATGGACCAGTGATTTATTTGATCTGAATCAAAGGACCCGTCGCTACATCTGGGGTTGGAATTGGAACTAGCAGCATAAGTAATATCGCCTTACTCCACGACACTTAAGCACTGCCCGATGCGAAAAGCGCCCGATGCTGGTGTCGACCGATCCTGATTTTTCATCTTAATACAAGTTTTTGTATTTTTGTTATGTTAATGTTTTTTTCTTCATCTCTCTTTGTATCTATTCACAAAGTCTCTGCATCTAATATCTAATAGTTACATGCACAGCCTTGTACAATACTTTACAAGTCGAGACATTATACATCACTGGGAGTTATTATGGTTACTCGCAGCGTTAATGGATTTTTTGTATGTATGCTTATCGTCCCTTCTAGAAATTCATTTAAATTTCATCGCAGCCATTTGCTGTTGGTCTGGGGAACAGTAACGTTACATTTGTACTCGATACTTATGGCCTTTAAGCAGTGAGGAATCTTTCTTGTGTTAGCTCCAAAGTGTTATGGACAAGTGATTTATTTGGTCTCAATCCAAGGACCGGTCGCTACATCTGGGGTTGGAAATGGAATCAGTGGCGTAAGGAATCTCGCCTTACTCCACGACACTTGAGCACTGCGCGAAGCAAAAAGCGCCCGATGCTGGTGTCGACCGACCCTGATTTTTCAGTCGACGATACGTAAAGAAATGTTGCCGTCTGAACATTGGCTTGAATGTGATTCAGGTGTTGACAAACAATGCATACCTTACATGTGGACATAAAAAGGCTTTTGACTATTTTCTGGTGTATTACGTTTCGGTTGTCCTCCAAAATAGAGTTTGTTACTCTAGAAGTTTCTAGACATTGAAAGGAGAAAAAAGTTTCAGTCTTATGGACCAGTGATTTATTTGGTCTGAATCAAAGGACCCGCCGCTACATCTGGGGATGGAATTGGAACTAGCAGCATAAGTAATATCGCCTTACTCCACGACACTTGAGCACTGCCCGATGCGAAAAGCGCCCGATGCTGGTGTCGACCGATCCTGATTTTCATCTTAATACAAGTTTTTGTATTTTTGTTATGTTAATGTTTTTTTCTTCATCTCTCTTTGTATCTATTCACAAAGTCTCTGCATCTAATATCTAATAGTTACATGCACAGCCTTGTACAATACTTTACAAGTCGAGACATTATACATCACTGGGAGTTATTATGGTTACCCACAGCGTCACTGGATATTTTTGTATGTATGCTTAACGTCCCTTCTAGAATTTTCATTAAATTCAATTGCAGCCATTTGCTGTTGGTCTGGGGAACAGTAACGTTACATTTGTACTCGATACTTATGTCCTTTAAGCAGTGAGGAATCTTTCTCGAGTTAGCTTCCAAAGTGTTATGGACCAGTGATTTATTTGGTCTGAATGCAAGGACCGGTCGCTACATCTTGGGTTGGAAATGGAATCAGTGGCCTAAGAAATCTCGCCTTACTCCACGACATTTGGGCACTGCGTTACGTGAAAAGCGCCCGATGCTGGTGTCGACCGATCCTGATTTTTCAGTCGACGATACCGTCTGAACATTGGCTTGAGTGTGATTCAGGTGTTGACAAACAATCCATACCTTACATATGGACATAAACAGGCTTTTGACTATGTTCTGGTGTATTACGTTTCGGTTGTCCTCCAAAATAGAGTTTGTAACTCTAGAAGTTTCTAGACATTGAAAGGAGAAAAAAGGTTTCAGAAGAAAATGAAATGTGATGGAATTTTTTTTCCTTGAAGTTACTTTTGATGTTCTCCACTTCATCATTTTAGACTTTTTGTGTTCGTTTATAATGATAAAGATGAGGAATGGGAAATGAGAGTTCTGCGTCACCCCATCCCTCACCCACGAATATATAAACCATCGATATATTTCATCCCTCACAATGAATTATATAGTAGCGTTTATCTTAAGACTAACGTCAAACATTGACGTCAACCTACCATGCACAGTTCACTGTACGCTGTTGACTCCTAGAGGACAGATTCCTTTCACTGGCATATCAACGAGTAACAAAAAATCAGAGGGGGAGATCTCAATATTATTTAAGAAAATGACAAGCATTTCACCTCAGAACTGTAAATATAACACATAATGCAGGATTCTAAAATCAAAACTGTAAATTTGAATTCCATCTTTTTTCAAATATTAGAATATCTCACAATATCAACTTCTTCAAAATACATAACCATTACTGCATTACTGAAAAGAAATTTCTACGTATTAAACCCTCATTCTTTGAGTTTAACGTACTAATCACGTAAGGTAAAGATAGAAGGATGGCAGAAATCAATATCGAGTCTAACCAGATTAAAAGATGTCAAAGCATTGTCATTGACGTGGATGTAGCCGTAGGATCCTTGAAGCTGAAAATGAAAGTTTCAAAGTTTGGAGCGAAGGTTCTGCTCGCCTTATGTTTGTGTGTGTGCATTACTATGTGTGCTTATTTTTGGACAGGAATGAAATAATAACATCCAATGAGACCTAAACTAGCTAACGAGCATAACTGCTAAGCAGAGAACATGAGACTTTATAGAAAAGATGTTTAGAGAATAAAGTATTCATCTTAATACAAGTGTTTGTATTTTTGTTATGTAAATGGTTTTTTATTCTTCATCTTTCCTTGTATCTATTCACAAATTCTCTGAATCTAATAACCAATACTTACATGCACAGCCTTGTACAATACTTTACAAGTAAAGACAATATACATCACAGGGAATTATTATGGTTACCCGCAGCGTTACTGGATATTTGTGCTCGATACTTATGGCCTTTAAGCAGTGAAGAATCTTTCTCGTGTTAGCTTCCAAAGTGTTATGGACCAGTGATTGATTTGGTCTGAATGCAAGGACAGGTCGCTACATCTGGGGTTGGAAAGGGAACTAGCAGCATAATTGATCTCACCTTACTCCAAAAGACTTGAGCACTGCACCACGCGAAAAGCGCCCGATCCTAGTGTCGACCAATCCTGATTTTTCAGTCGACGATAGTAAAGAAATGTTGCCATCTGAACATTGGCTTGAATGTGATTCAGGTGTTGACAAACAATCCATACCTTACATGTGAACATAAAAAGGCTTTTGACTTTGTTCTGGTGTATTACGTTTCGGTTAAATCTAGAAGTTGCTGGACATTGAAAGGGAAAAAGGTTTCAGAAGAAAATGAAATGTGATGGAATTTTTTTCCATAAAGTTACTTTTCTTGTTCTCCATGTCATCATTTTAGACTTTTTGTGTTCGTTTATAATGATGAAGATGAGGAATGGGAAATGAGAGTTCTGCACCACCCCATCTTTCACCCAGGAATATATAAACAATATCTATATTTCATCCCTCACAATAAATTATATAGTAGCGTTTATCTTTTGACTAACATCAAACATTGACATCAAACTACCATCCACAGATCACTGTGTGCTTATGACTCCTAGAGGACAGATTCCTTTCACTGGCATATCAACGAGCAACAAGAAATCAGAGGGGAATCTCAATTTCATTTAAGTAAATGACAAGCACTTCACCTCAGAACTGTAATTATCATACAAAATACAGGATTCTAAAATCAAACGTATTAATTTGAATTCTATCTTTTTTCAAATATTAGAATATCTCACAATATCAACTTCTTTAAAATACATAACCATTACTGCATTACTGAAAAGAAATCTATACGTATTAGACCCACACTCTTTGAGTTTAACGTACTAATCACGTAAGGTAAAGAGAGAAGGATTGCAGAAATCAATATCGAGTCTAACCAGATTGAAAGAAGTCAAAGCATTGACATTGACATGGAAGTAGCCGTAGGATCTTTGAAGCTGAAAATGAAAGTATCAAAGTTTGGAGCGAAAATTCTGCTCGCCTTATGTTTGTGTGTGTGCATTACTATGTGTACTTATTTTTGGACAGGAATGAAATAACATCCAGTATGGCCTAAGCTAGTTAACGAGCATAACTGCTTAGCAGCGAAGATGAGACTTTGTAGAAATGTTGTTTAGAGAATGAATTATTCATCTTAATACAAGTGTTTGTATTTTTGTTATATAAATGGTTTTTTTTCTTCATCTCTCCCTGTCTCTATTCACAAAGTCTCTGCATCTAATATCCAAAAGTTACATGCACAGCCTTGTACAATACTTTACAAGTTGAGACATCATACGTCAATGGGAGTTATTATGGTTACCCGCAGCATCACTGGATATTTTTGTATATTTGCTTAACGTCCCTTCTAAAATTTTCATTTAAATTTAATCGCAGCAATTTGCTGTTGGTCTGGGGAACAGTAACGTTACATTTGTACTCGATACTTATGGCCTTTATGCAGTGAGGAATCTTTCTCGTGTTAGCTCCAATGTGTTATGGACAAGTGATTTATTTGGTCTCAATCCAAGGACAGGTCGCTACATTTGGGGTTGGAAAGGGAACTAGCAGCATAATTGATGTCACCTTACTCCACGACAATTGAGCACTGCGCCAAGCGAAAAGCGCCCGATGCTGGTGTCGACCAATCCTGATTTTTCAGTCGACGATACGTAAAGAAATGTTGCCGTCTGAACATTGGCTTGAATGTGATTCAGGTGTTGACAAACAATCCATACCTTACAAGTGAACATAAAAAGGCTTTTGACTTTGTTCTGGTGTATTACGTTTCGGTTGTCCTCCAAAATAGAGTTTGTAAATCTAGAAGTTGCTGGACATTGAAAGGGAAAAAGGTTTCAGAAGAAAATGAAATGTGATGGAATTTTTTTCCATAAAGTTACTTTTTGTTGTTCTCCATGTCATCATTTTAGACTTTTTGTGTTCGTTTATAATGATGAAGATGAGGAATGGGAAATGAGAGTTCTGCACCACCCCATCTTTCACCCAGGAATATATAAACCATCTCTATATTTCATCCCTCACAATGAATTATATAGTAGCGTTTATCTTTTGACTAACATCAAACATTGACATCAAACTAACATCCACAGATCACTGTGTGCTTATGACTCCTAGAGGACAGATTCCTTTCACTGGCATATCAACAAGCAACAAGAAATCAGAGGGGAATTAATTTCATTTAAGTTAATGACAAGCACTTCACCTCAGAACTGTAATTATCATACAAAATGCAGGATTCTAAAATCAAAAGTATTAATTTGAATTCCATCTTTTTTCAAATATTAGAATATCTCACAATATCAACTTCTTTAAAATACATAACCATTACTGCATTACTGAAAAGAAATCTCTACGTATTAGACCCACACTCTTTGAGTTTAACGTACTAATCACGTAAGGTAAAGAGAGAAGGATGGCAGAAATCAATATCGAGTCAAACCAGATTGAAAGAAGTCAAAGCATTGACATTGATATGGAAGTAGCCGTAGGATCCTTGAAGATGAAAATTAAAGTTTCAAAGTTTGGAGCGAAAATTCTGCTCGACTTATGTTTGTGTGTGTGCATTACTATGTGTACTTATTTTTGGACAGGAATGAAATAACATCCAATATGGCCTAAGCTAGTTAACGAGCATAACTGCTAAGCAGCGAAGATGACACTTTGTAGAAATGATGCTTAGAGAATAAATTATTCATCTTAATACAAGTGTTTGTATTTTTGTTATGTAAATGTTCTTTTCTTCATCTCTCCTTATATCTAGTTACAAAGTCTCTGCATCTAATATCCAAAAGTTACATGCACAGCGTTGTACAATATTTTACAAGTGGAGACATTATACATCACTGGGAGTTGCTATGCTTACCCGCAGCGTAACTGGATATTTTTGTATGTTTGCTAAACGTCCCTTCTAGAATTTTCATTTAAATCTAATCGCAGCCATTTGCTGTTGGTCTGGGGAACAGTAACGTTACATTTGTACTCGATACTTATGGCCTTTAAGCAGTGAGGAATATTTCTCGTGTTAGCTCCAAGGTGTTATGGACCAGTGATTTATTTGGTCTCAATCCAAGGACCGGTCGCTACATATGGGGTAGGAATTGGAACTAGCAGCATAAGTCATCTTGCCTTACTCAACGACATTTGAGCACTGCCCGATGCGAAAAGCGCCCGATGCTGATGTCGACCGATCCTGGTTTTTCAGTCGACGATACGTAAAGAAATGTTGCCGTCTGAACATTGGCTTGAATGTGATTCAGGTGTTGACAAACAATCCATACCTTACATGTGGACATAAAAAGGCTTTTGACTATGTTCTGGTGTATTACGTTTCGGTAGTCCTCCAAAATAGAGTTTGTAACTCTAGAAGTTGCTAGACATTGAAAGGAGAAAAAAGGTTTCAGAAGAAAATGAAATGTGATGGAATTTTTTTTCCTTGAAGTTACTTTTGATGTTCTCCACTTCATCATTTTAGACTTTTTGTGTTCGTTTATAATGATAAAGATGAGGAATGGGAAATGAGAGTTCTGCGTCACCCCATCTCTCACCCAGAAATATATAAACCATCCCTATATTTCATCCCTCACAATGAATTATATAGTAGCGTTTATCTTTTGACTAACGTCAAACATTGACATCAAACTACCATCCACAGATCACTGTGTGCTTATGACTCCTAGAGGACAGATTCCTTTCACTGGCATATCAACAAGCAACAAGAAATCAGAGGGGAATCTCAAATATCATTTAGGTAAATGACAAGCATTTAACCTCAAACTGTAAATATTATACAAAATGCAGGATACTAAAATCAAAAATATTAATTTGAATTCCATCTTTTTTCAAATATTAGAATATGTCACAATATGAACGTCTTCAAAATACATAACCATTACTGCATTACTGAAAAGAAATCTCTACGTATTGGACCCACACTCTTTGAGTTTAACGTACTAATCACGTAAGGTAAAGAGAGAAGGATGGCAGAAATAAATATCGAGTCTAACCAGATTAAAAGATGTCAAAGCATTGTCATTGACGTGGATGTAGCTGTAGGATCCCTGAATCTTAAAATGAAAGTTTCAAAGTTTGGAGCGAAGGTTCTGCTCGCCTTATGTTTGTGTGTGTGCATAACAATTTGTACTTATCTTTGGACAGGAATGAAATAACATCCAATGAGGCCTAAGCCAGTTAACGAACATAACTGCTAAGCAGCGAAGATGAGACTTTGTACAAATGATGTTTAGAGAATAAATTATTCATCTTAATACAAGTGTTTGTATTTTTGTTATATAAAAGGTTTTTTCTTCATCTCTCCTTGTATCTATTCACAAATTCTCTGCATCTAATATCTAACAGTTACATGCACAGCCTTGTACAATACCTTACAAGTCGAGACATTATATATCACTTGGAGTTATTATGGTTACTCGCAGCGTCACTGGATATTTTTGTATGTATGCTTAACGTCCCTTCTAGAATTTTTATTTAAATTTAATCGCAGCCGTTTGCTGTTGGTCTGGAGAACAGTAACGTTACATTTGTACTCGATATTTATGGCCTTTATGCAGTGAGGAATCTTTCTCGTGTTAGCATCCAAAGCATTATGGACAAGTGATTTATTTGGTCTGAATCCAAGGATCCGTCGCTACATCTGGGGTTGGAAAGGGAATCAATGGCGTAAGGAATCTTGCCTTACTCCTAGACATTAGAGCACTGCGTTACGTGAAAAGCGCCCGATGCTGGTGTCGACCGATCCTGGTTTTTCAGTCGACGATACGTAAAGAAATGTTAATATGACAATAAGTAACTTTACTAATTGAACATAATTTGGCTACTTAATATCAAAGTAATGATCACAGTTTCAAACACTCATCTTTTCTCTTTTAACTCCAGTAAAATTTAAAAGGAGCCATTGAGGCTGAAATGATTAAACAATTATAATAATAAAGATTCTGTGTGAGGATTAAGTACACATATATCGATCAATATGTATGTAAAAATATTTAAATATCGCAAAAAGAAAAGGCATTTCTTTGTTTATACTTATATTTTGTGTTAATTATATACGATAAACATATTTTAAAATCAAAATTTTTATATAAAAATACATACCAGTAATAATTCTCACCACTTATATAAAATAATTTTGTTTTACAGTGGATATACATGATATATACCATGTATACAGCACATTCTTTTAAATCAAATGAAAATTATTCATAAATAATTGTGAAGAAATGGTTTGTTCTTAAAATTTTTATGCTTTCGGATCGATAGATCTGAGGCGTATATTGTTTATATCCTGTCTGTTTATCTGTTCAGCTGTTTATCTGTCTGTCTATTGTCAATTTGAACATTCGCCATAACTTTTTAACTCAGAGAGGTAGAGACTTGATATTTGGCAGGCGTACTTAACTTAAAAAGACACCAACTTCAATGACCTTGTGACCTTTTTTTTTTTTTTTTTTTTTTCATGTTTTTTATTTTTTTATTTTTTTTTTTCCCAATTATTTATTCAATAACATACAATATAACAGAGAGGTAAAACTTCCACAGAAGCCCTCTGATAATACCTCACCAGGGGTGCCAGGAGCTCCCTGGATCGATATAGTATTATGTAATATATCTCCAAAATTTGAACAGAATTTTTTCACATTATGCTAATATAAAATTATTGACGCTTCATTTTCATACATATCTCAAAGAAAATTAGCACCATTTTTACATATGATAACAAAGTATACGTTTAACACCATTATACTAATATATGATTATTGACGCTTCATTTTCATACATATACATAAATATCTCAAAGCAAATTAGCACCATTTTTATATATAATAACAAGGTATGCATTTAACACCAATAGAAATATGACCCTTGTTGCAGTGGAGATTGTGTGGAAAAAAGAAAGAAGTCTATATCAATCTCACTGTAACTAGTATTTAGGGCCAGGTCACCCTCAAATACGGGTCTTTTTGTGTTTTACAACCTATAAACAAGATCAATATGTAGAGTTTTGTGATAATAAAATTAGATTATAATAATACATCAGAATGAATGAATTTTACAAAGACATGAATATTTTTCCTCACATACATAGTTTGAATCTGGCATTACATTTTCATTTGATGATCTATTAATTTATTCATTTTGAACATATTTTAAACATAATGTTTCCAGTTACATGAAAAATAACATAGCAAAAAAGGAATAAATAAATAAAAAAAATAGTGTGCCGTATAGTGGACTTCTATGTGTGAATACATGTATATAGAATTTATCACGGCAGCAGATAATACCGAGAGAAAAAAAAACAAAAACCTAGTGTGCCATATAGTTAATTAATGAATGTGAATACATGTATGTATAATTTATCACGGCAGCAGATAATGCCAATAACCCTATAACTGCATGGTATTAGAATCCCAAGGAATTTTGAAACATATGATTTATTTTCTCTTTGAATTTTGTCAAATCCTGTGATTGTAATAGTAAAAAATTCGATTTCATTTCATTTTTGAATGCATTTTTAATACTGTAGTCAGTTATTTTTAAATTATCATATTTAATTTTATTTCTTGTTTTCCATATGACCCATTTATAAATACATATTAAAATGTTAATAACGGTTCTTTGGGTTTTCGGTTCCTTCAAGTATCCTAATATTATTGTTTGTTGGTCAATTTGTAAAGTTCCATTTAGTTGTAGTACATTTTCAATTATATCTTCTAGTAACTTGAGTGTTGTTTTCACTTTTGCGCAATGGAAAAAGAGATGTTGATTTTCTTCATGATTTTTACACAAGTTGCATAAACCATTGGATAGTCCGATTTTACATAATTTATCTTCAGTATACAATATGTTATGCACGCATTTCCATTGGAATTCTTGAATTTTATTTTTAAATTTCAATTTTGAAATACTGTTCCAAACTAGGTCCCACTGTATGTTATTTTGATAAATATTTTCCCATTTTTCTTGACATTTTGGAATTATTGTCTTGTTCAATATTTTTTCTATGTTCTTTAACTTGATATCTTCAAAGGTTACCACTTTATTACTATCTCTTTTTATGAGTAAATTATTATTCAGTTTATAAGAGAGTTTTATTTCGCTATTAAATACTGAGTTGTTATTTTTCAATATTGGATAAAACTGTTTAGGAATGGCTGATTTTATTTTACTATATTCAAATATCCAACATCTTTTGTCTAATAATTCATTAAAAATGGTGTCATTATATTTAAAACAATTTTCCACATCATTCCAAATGTCTTTAATTTTTAATAAACCACTTTTAATAAATGATTCCACATATAGGCTTTTCCCTTGGAATTGTATAAGTTTATTACCAAAAAGTGATAAGTTAAGTATTTCCTCTCGATTCTCTGGCTCAAATTTTGACTGAAATTCGCTATATGCGATGAGTGCTTTTTTATAAAAAATAGACATTTTATTTAAGAAAATTGGAGATAAATCTGAACAAGTGCATAAGAAATATTCCTGACTTGAATGCATATCTTTACTCCGTAACCAGTATTTACCAATAGCATTCCATGTTTCTAACTTTGAATGCATGATTTTATAAATTGTTTTTATTTGTTTACTTTTTATAAAATTAAAGATATTTGTCATATTCATCCCTCCTTCATTCTTGCTTAAGCAGCACACATTTCTGTCAATTTTATTCAATTTATTATCCCAAATAAAAGACCAGACAATATCGTTTAATTGTTTTGCATATTTATCCGGTATTCCCCTCATTTCGATTTCATAGCCAATAACTGGAATTATTAAATTTTTTATTATCAAGGTTTTCCCTTTGAATGTAAGGTTCCTAGTTTTCCAGACATGCAAGCTGTTCATTATTTTTTCTATTTTTTCCAACCAAATTGCATTAGTATCAATACCATATCCATGATATACCCCCAAAGTTTTTATATTAGTTTTTATCCACTGTATCTTTTTAAATTTTGGTGTTTTACCTTTTGATTTGCCAATAAACAGGCCCTTTGTTTTTGAGAAATTGATTTTTGCCCCTGAGGCTTTTTCATATATTTCTAACACATTGAAGGAATTTATTATAGATTCTTCGTCCTTATTAAATAGCTGAGTATCGTCTGCGAACATATTTATTTTACATTCTATGTGTTGTTCTTCATAAGGAATTAAAATGCCCTTTATCTGCGGATTTTGCCTAATTGCGCAGGCCATAGGCTCTATTTGAAGAACATAAAGTAATGGAGCTATAGGGCAACCTTGTCTTGCTGATCTTGATATTGGAAAATATTTAGATACAAATCCATTAGTTTTAATGCATGTTTTTGATTTAATAAGTAGCATTTTTATCCAATCGCAATATTTTTCACCAAAGTTAAATCTTTTTAATGTTGCTGCTATCCAGCCCCATTCAATTCTATCGAACGCTTTTTGTTGATCTAGAAATATAATTGCTCCTTCTAAATCTTCATTATCAGCATAATCAATAATATCTTGAATCAGTCTATTTGCATCACTTATGTTTCTGCCTTTAACAAATCCTTTTTGGTCTGGATGAATTAATTTTGGTAGTACTTTTTTTAATCTCTCGGCGAGTATTTTAGCAATAATTTTATAATCATTGTTAAGCATTGTTAATGGTCTCCAGTTTTTTATATCTTCTCTTTCATTCCCTTTATGTATTAATGAAATTACTCCTTTTGTTTGTGAGTCACAAAGTGTGGCCCTATGAAATATGTGTTTTAGAACTTTTGAAAATTCATTTTTAATTACATCCCAGTATATCTGATAAAAAGTTGATAAAATCCCATCTTCACCGGGAGATTTATTTGGCTTTAATGACATCACTGCTTGATATATTTCTTTATCGTTTATATCACTATCGAGCATGTTTACATCATAATCGTCTAATTTACATTGCACTTCCGCTAATAATAATTCCCCACTTTCACTATCCCATCCTTCCGTATTAAATAATTTGTAATAAAAATTAATTTGCTCTTCGATGATTGAATCAATGTCAGTTTTATAGGTACCATTTTCTGTTTTTATTCTATTCCATAATTTTTTCTCTCCATTACTCTTTTCTAGTTGAAAGAAATATTTCGAAGGAGCTTCTCCTTCTTTGAACCATCTACATTTTGATCGTATTATTGCCGCTTCTGTCTTATCTATATAAATTTCCTTTATTTTTTGCTCAAGGTCATTTTGATACTCTTTATTAGTTGTAGGTTTGTTTTTAATCTCTTCTAATTCTTTTTCTAATTTCTCAAGTTTTTGTTTATTAACGTTTAATTTTTTTGACATCTCAATACACAATGTTTTTATCTTATATTTAGTTAAGTCCCACCAGTATAGAATATCCTGACAATTATCTAAGCTTTTCTTGTAATTATCCCAAAATTCAACAAATGTTTTACGGAAGTCTTCGTTTGTTAATGTTTTATGATTCATTGTCCATAACCCTGGACCTCTTTGGATATTGTCTATTTGTATTTTCAATGTTGTCAAATCGTGATCGCTAAATGGGAAATGGACAATAGAACAATTGTTTATTTTGTGCAGTATATTTTCACTTGTAAGGAAAAAATCTATTCTTGATTTTGAATTGCCCCTGTGAAATGTGTAACATCGTTTTTCCGGGTTTCGTTCTCGCCAAATATCCTGCAATTCGCATCGTTTAATTAATTCATTAAGTTCTGATACCGCAATATCATTTCGTAAGGGCACGGGATACCTGTCAAGCTGTTTATTTTGTGTGCAATTAAAGTCACCGCATATAATTTTATAATGAGTTGTTTCGTCAAATTTTAGTGAGTTAAAATACTGTTTTCTGTCAACTCCGTTATTCGGTGTGTAGATACATTTAAGGTCTACTTTAAAGTCATTATTGTTTATGCTAACAGTTGTGTCCCTTCCCTCTCTGTCAGAAATAATTTTTGTGATTTTAAATTCGGGCTTTGTGATCATGAATAACATCCCCACACCCCGTGATTCGCTAGACCAATTATTCCAAATAGAATTTGACCCTTTAAATGTTTTCCATTCATTTTCCCACTTTTGTGTTTCATTATCTGTCCCATGTGTTTCTTGTAAACAAATTATATCGTATTTACGTTTACTCAACCATGAAAAAATACACATTCTTTTTTTCTTATCTCGTAGTCCGTTAACATTAATAGAAGCTATTTGTAGAGTCATTTTAAGTGATAATATAATCTAAAAAAAAACCCAGGAAAAACGAATGAAAAAAAAAAATAATATGTACAATATATATACAGGTAGTAATATGTACATGGTAACCAGTCTATGTAACAAAAATCACATTGCTCAGCTCTGTTATTTATAGTTTACATTTTCTGGATTTTACCCTGCTTTTCGGTTGAAGTTGGGGTATTTGAGCTTAACTTCCGTTTTGTAATACTAGGGGTACGAGGAGGACCGTTCGCGGAACAATTGTAATTTCCGAAAATTTCGGCAATTTTCTCGGCTCCTTCGCTACTGACATGCACACCGCTGGGGTCATTGCTGTCATACAGTGCTCTAGTAGCAAGCCCTTGGTCATTTATGAATGTGCTGCACACGTCAATCACTGATAGTAATTTATTTTTTTCACACAATTTTTCAAGGAATTTATTCACATGCCAAGTGTTGTCGTTCATTTTTTTAATCGCGGCGCTTTTTCCTTTCCTGGGTATGACTGTGCATACTGCAATTCGAGCCTCGGGGAAAGTTTCCTGAATCTTGTTAAGACCCATCATTACATTGCCGGTTAAATCCCCGATTTCGTCTTGACATCTGGTAACATCATTTGTTCCTAAATGAACGATTACGTTTTCAGGTGTAGTTTCGTCTAATTTTTTCTTAGCATATTCGAGTAATTGTGACACGTTTTCGTAGGATGACCCAGAGACCGAGGCGTTTAAGATATTTGGTGGAAGCTTTTGAATGCGCTTGCAGTTAGACGCCCCCAGAATAACGGTATTGATCTGATCGTCATGCGTGCCTGCTTCCGTACTGTCAGTTTCGCTTCGTTGGTCTTCGTCGTTTAAAGCCTCTCTGCCTTCATTGATATCTGCGGCATATTTACCATACTTTTGTACCATTTTTTCAGATAGTAACTCGCAGTTTTCCTTACTATGTCCCTCTTCTTTACAATATCTGCACACAGGTTCATTTTCACAGTCTTTGGCTAAATGACCTTGTTTGTTACAATTAAAACAAATTGTTTTGTTTATGGATTTGTGTAGGCATTTGTACGAGGGGTGATCAGATTTTCCGCAATATGGACATTGCGTGCGATTATTATCCGCAAAGATTCTGACCTCGTGATCTCCGAATTTTGTTCTATTTGGTAGAGTAGGTGCACAGTTTAATATTTGCAAGTAACGTGTACCATTTTCAATCGACGTATTTTTAATAGTGCCGTGCTTGATGCTGCCTGCTACTACCTGACCATACTGCATCATATTAGTAGTTATGAAAGTGTCTGGTAGTTCAATAGGGGCATCTTTGATTGTCACATTCGTGATTTGTTTGTCGACCTCATACAATGTAACTGTTCGATTTTTTACCGTTACACCGGACATTAATAGTTGTTCTTTTGTTTGTTCACTTTTTAGAGTTACAAAACACTCCTTTTCTGTTATCTGAATTGCATTGATATCATCAATGTTAATCTTTTCTTTTAGCCCATCTAGTACATCTTCATGAGTTATACCCTTGTAGAATTTTGTCGAAAAGTGTATCGACAGGTTTCTTTGTACCTTCTGCATACTGAGTAGGGCTGAGTAGTGTTCAGTTAGATTTACTACTTGCTGTCGTTTTGATTTTCAAAGTTCAAAATATCACAATCTGATACTCACAGTTCGTTGTATCTAGTTGCGGCATACAAACCACAATACCAATCACACAATTTAAACAGCATACAGCGCTCCAGAATAGGAAAAATATGCAAATAAATTCAATATACTCGGAGCGACCAGAAAAGCCTGCCGTCCATGACAAGGGCCATAACTCTAACCTTGTGACCTTGACTGTGACCTACATGCTTAAAATAGTTCTTTCGTATTTTTACCATAACTTTTGAATCATAGGAGATGGAGACTTCATATTCGGTATGCATATTCCACAAATAAAGTTCTTTCAAATGACATTGAGATCAATGACCTTATGACCTAGACTGTGACCTATATGCTAAAACAGTTTTTTTTTAACTTTGTTACCGCCGACCGCACAGTGTTTCACAAACACATCTTGTTCAATACAAAAAAAGACTTCCTGATCAACATGACCAATTCAAATATTTGATACATATTGACATTGTATTGTAGCTCAAATATTAGATACATATCTGCCTTCTGAAAAAATTATATATCTGTTTAAAGCCTTAAGTACAATCTAGATTCTACTTGTAAACCAGAAACAGGACAGTACTTGATTGGGAACAGCCTAACTAAGACTGCAAAGATAAAATCCGTAACCATGCATACTATTGTTTAAGATTTGACTTCTAGATTGGTTCGAAAGTTGAAATACATGTACACTGTACTACGTTTGAGGGGACTTGGTTATCAGTCGGTCAGGTTATATATGTACATTACCACATTGTTGTAAGCATGAAGCTCTCCTGCTCTTGGCCGCTTGATCAAAACATTTCCTAATCTTTATCTTGATGCCTCAATCTTTATTGTGACGTCATATGACATTGTAAGTGAACATGGGTTTCTTTCCGTCCCAATTGAAATGATCAATTTACATTCATTCAACAGTGTTTCTTATACTGCGACTGGGTATCATGTAAATAGAATGTTCTATCGTTAAAATGATATTGTCCTACGGACCCGGTTTAATGATAGAATTCGTTCCGTGTATTCGTAATGTAGCAGAAAGGAACACGTGCGATAACTCGCATAGTGCATTTACTAGGAACATTCTAGAGAATTCCGAATGTAAACATGGCAGGTAATAAATTTGAATCGAGAGAAAAACATTGAGAAAATTAATTGGATTTTCATATTTATATGGATTATTTTTTGTGGATAAAAGGCATAAGCAATCTCAAGAAGGTTTGTTTTGATTATTTTGGTAGTTATTCCCAATGCAAATCTTTTTACATTCTTCAACATCATTTCGGAGCGGATCCACTCTGATTTGCTACGTTGCAGGTATATGGGACGTATTCTAACTGTGGTGAGGGCCTGTACCGAGACACAGTTAGATCATTCTAACTAGGTATCATGATCAAAGTAAAATATCTTACTTTGCTTTATTTGCAAATAGTCAATATTTTAATGAGCTACAAAATATTAATGATCAAGCTACAAAATATTCTTTCTCATTTGACCACGGTCAGAATGGGAGAAGGTTGTACATTTTGGCCGTGGTTGCAACAATGGGTTATGTATAATTTGACTTGATACTTTGTGGATTAACTACAGAATACTGCATCTGCAGATTCTAAATTTAAAAAAATTCATTTATTCTTTATTCAATTGTAAAAATTGACCTTTAAAATCACATGGGTTTTACATGTTGAAATGCCTTAATCGCTCAGAATTTTGAGTTTTTAATTTTTTGTTACACTAAATCTGTTTCACACAATCTTTACTATTTTCATATAATATTATTTTATAAGAAAAAAAAGCATTGTTTACATACCCTCTGAGTGGTTGTAGTGACCTGATGATCTATTGGTTCCTTGGATTACGACTTAAAATTCCATTTAGGCTAAAGCATAATATTTTCGCTAAAATATTCACAGGACACGCAATAAATTTTCATCTGGATTTGACATAAACTTCATCATGTTCATTGTCCATCACGTTTCTATGCTTACACGTTGCACACATTAGGGCTATTCCACCTACTGAAATCGCATCACAAAAAGGATAAATCATCGCATTTTAGCTGCAATCAATATCAAATAACTATGTTACGATAACTTCGCAAGATGAAGATTTACTTCCAACTTCCACTATGTCGCCATTTTGTTTTTTTACGATTGCAATACGACAAAACGAAATTCGTTAAAAATCGCTATTTTTTTCGGTAAAAAGTGAAAACAGATAAAGGAAAGTCATTTAATACAAATTACAAATAAAAATTATCCAAAAATTATTTTTAATGGCTTAAAATAGCGATGCTGTTTTTTGAATTATCCACTTCCGTTTCAAACCAGCATCAGGATAGGATCAAACCAGGATCCTACTCAAAATCAGCAAGCAAAGGAAGTCAAAATCAGCATAGGAAGCACCAAAATCAGCATTGATGCACAAAATTACCTAGTTTCAATACCAGTTTTCTTCTACATATATACTATCCATACTATAGTAGTGGTCTATATGATGAGGATAAGGATCAAACCAGGATCAGGATAAGGATAACTAGCATCAAAATCAGCAAGCAAAGGAAGCATCAAAATCAGCAAGCATAGGAAGCACCAAAATCAGCATTGATGCTGTAACAAAATTATTTCCCTGCACTGTATATAACTATAGTGTCATATACTATTTATAAAGATGAGCGAATGGAAAGTTTTCTTCTACATATATACTATCCTATTACTATAGTAGTGGTCTATATGATGAGGATGAGCTGCTGACGCCTCGAATGATGGGATTGCGGAAGATGATGCAACACAGGTGGAAGCTTACTCTTTACATAGATATACACCATCCCACAGACACCTCCTATTCTGCTTCTCGCTTGTTTCACTTTCTCTTTCACCGTCTGTTTCACTTTCTGTTTCATCTCTTTCAATTCTTCTCTCTTGCGGTTTCTAGAAAATCTATTACTGCTTCTTCTATTGCTTCTTCTACTGCTCTTTCTAATGCTCGTCCTGTTGCTCGTACTGCTACTGTTCCTGCTATTGCTACTGCTACTACTGTTACTGCTACTGCCCCTGCTATAAATAACATCATCGTCATCACTAATATACACGACATCCATACTCTCCAAAACACTCCGATGGAAATGAAAAATAACAAGAGTCTTGAGTATATATTTAGACATACTTTTGCTTTATTGAAAAATTGTCTTATTGTTCGTATTGTTCGTATTGTCTTATTGTTCGTATTGTTCGTATTGTGTTATTGTGTTATTGTTCATATTGTTCATATTGTGTTATTGTTCGTATTGTTCGTAATAAAAGAGAGGAAAAAACAAATCATTCATCAGTCTAGAAGTGTTATTGGTACTCTGCTCGTAAGAACTTAGGTCGGACAGGTCTTCCCGATAATGACGGGGGCATGTTACGTTAGCGCTCCCATGTCCGTTGTGAGCTAGTAATATCACCCTATATCGGTACACCGTGTTCATATGCAGCAATGCCTCAGAACTTGGATGCCAAACATTTTGCATAACTTTCTTGTTTTTAGTTTTTAGTTGTTCATGAGGGCTTCTTCAATACCATGTCTGCTAGGAAACTTTTCCAAGACTTTACATCCTTGATTCATTTTAAAATCTAATAAAATATAATTAAATTTAAGTAGAACTTAGAGAGACCTACCTGAGCACTTTGTCCACAATCTCTGAGGAAATATCTGTTGATCGGACCAAATAATTCCATCGTTTCTTTGCTAATCAGTAAAAGGCACCAGAAATTTGGAGAAGTCGAATAAATTAATTTCGCATGAATTAATTGCATAGGTCGTCCAATGATTTGGAGACAGAAACACATCGGTTATCAAAGTATCAGTTACTTTTTTAGTCAACAGAAAAATATAAACGAACGACAAAAGACATCTGTTCTCTTCCAATGTCGAAGTCGAAAAAAAAAGTAGCTAGGATTGCATATCTTATTTCTAAGCTTCTGTAAATGCGTGCGCATCTTCTTTATGATTGGTCGGGAAAAAATCGCTTTGGTGACGTAATAAAAATCAATCGTATTTTTATCACAACGAACACGTTTTTCTTCTTTTCAATTTAAGAGACAGTTTATAATTAGAATACATAAGTATCGACACCAAAAATATTGTTCATAGATCCCTTTTATCGACGATATAGAATCATAATTGTAAGGTACAACACCCGAGATGTTTTCGTAGATTCGACAATTAGATGGTTTATTTAAAAACAATGAAAAAAAGACATTTACTAGTTGTAGTTATAAACATTTCGATGTCTTGCTGTTATAAGTATTGAATTATTTTTATTTTATGATGTTTAATACTCTTGATTTTATCCATTGGTAAGAAAAATGGAGTTTGTGGTAATCTCAATCGATATGTGAAAACAGAAATATATAGGTTGAAAATATCTGCATTGTAAAGAGTAAACGGAAAAAGAGGAACACCCTTTTCGTTTAGCTTGTCCGGTCTACAAGCAAGATGAACTATTACACATGCCTCTGTGAGCAGTTCGCCGGGCTCGGGGCACAGATAACGGGGAGATTTTCCAACTTTTAACCGAAAACTTTTACAATGCAGAATCGTAGCTGTACTCAAAGACTCCGTCCCTTGTAACGTATAGTTACAGCCTACTACGACACGTTACAAGTCGAGACTACGCACACCATCGGGAGTCTTGATAGTCTTCAACCTCTCATTGATCAGGCATACCTACATATTATTCCAACATTGCTTTCCCGCGTTGCGATACATCGACATGGATGTAGACTTCGTCCAAGTCCATGTTCTCCAGGGCCTTTCGCTTCTTGGGATGATATTTGAACCACATGATGTTTGTTGATAATTAAAAGTTCCTCGTTATAATCAATTAAAGTCACTTCCACTATATATGCAAATTCACTTCACTATATATAGCATAAATCACTTATACTATATGCAAATCACTTCACTATATGCAAATGAGCAGATCAGATGATATGCAAATCGCGCAAGTCTCTTCTATTTCACTGAACAAACTGAACGTAGGTCTGCTCTGGTCGAGATCCAAACGTGAAAAGAGAAAGAATGGACGTGTCGCACTGGTATATATACTCTTATCTCTCTTCCTGAATGCGCGCGCACATTACAACCCACACAGTTCCGCCGTGCTGATCTGTCCTGTTCTGATTGGTTCTCTTTATATATATACCTATAGTGTCATATACTATTTATAAAGATGAGCGAATGGAAAGTTTTCTTCTACATATATACTATCCTATTACTATAGTAGTGGTCTATATGATGAGGATGAGCTGCTGACGCCTCGAATGATGGGATTGGCCGGAAGATGATGCAACACAGGTGGAAGCTTACTCTTTACATAGATATACACCATCCCACAGACACCTCCTATTCTGCTTCTCGCTTGTTTCACTTTCTCTTTCACCGTCTGTTTCACTTTCTGTTTCATCTCTTTCAATTCTTCTCTCTTGCGGTTTCTAGAAAATCTATTACTGCTTCTTCTATTGCTTCTTCTACTGCTCTTTCTAATGCTCGTCCTGTTGCTCGTACTGCTACTGTTCCTGCTATTGCTACTGCTACTACTGTTACTGCTACTGCCCCTGCTATAAATAACATCATCGTCATCACTAATATACACGACATCCATACTCTCCAAAACACTCCGATGGAAATGAAAAATAACAAGAGTCTTGAGTATATATTTAGACATACTTTTGCTTTATTGAAAAATTGTCTTATTGTTCGTATTGTTCGTATTGTCTTATTGTTCGTATTGTTCGTATTGTCTTATTGTTCGTATTGTTCGTATTGTGTTATTGTGTTATTGTTCATATTGTTCATATTGTGTTATTGTTCGTATTGTTCGTAATAAAAGAGAGGAAAAAACAAATCATTCATCAGTCTAGAAGTGTTATTGGTACTCTGCTCGTAAGAACTTAGGTCGGACAGGTCTTCCCGATAATGACGGGGACATGTTACGTTAGCGCTCCCATGTCCGTTGTGAGCTAGTAATATCACCCTATATCGGTACACCGTGTTCATATGCAGCAATGCCTCAGATCTCAGATGCCAAACATTTTGCATAACTTTCTTGTTTTTAGTTTTTAGTTGTTCATGAGGGCTTCTTCAATACCATGTCTGCTAGGAAACTTTTCCAAGACTTTACATCCTTGATTCATTTTAAAATCTGATAAAATATAATTAAATTTAAGTAGAACTTAGAGAGACCTACCTGAGCACTTTGTCCACAATCTCTGAGGAAATATCTGTTGATCGGACCAAATAATTCCATCGTTTCTTTGCTAATCAGTAAAAGGCACCAGAAATTTGGAGAAGTCGAATAAATTAATTTCGCATGAATTAATTGCATAGGTCGTCCAATGATTTGGAGACAGAAACACATCGGTTATCAAAGTATCGGTTACTTTTTTAGTCAACAGAAAAATATAAACGAACGACAAAAGACATCTGTTCTCTTCCAATGTCGAAGTCGAAAAAGAAAGTAGCTAGGATTGCATATCTTATTTCTAAGCTTCTGTAAATGCGTGCGCATCTTCTTTATGATTGGTCGGGAAAAAATCGCTTTGGTGACGTAATAAAAATCAATCGTATTTTTATCACAACGAACACGTTTTTCTTCTTTTCAATTTAAGAGACAGTTTATAATTAGAATACATAAGTATCGACACCAAAAATATTGTTCATAGATCCCTTTTATCGACGATATAGAATCATAATTGTAAGGTACAACACCCGAGATGTTTTCGTAGATTCGACAATTAGATGGTTTATTTAAAAACAATGAAAAAAAGACATTTACTAGTTGTAGTTATAAACATTTCGATGTCTTGCTGTTATAAGTATTGAATTATTTTTATTTTATGATGTTTAATACTCTTGATTTTATCCATTGGTAAGAAAAATGGAGTTTGTGGTAATCTCAATCGATATGTGAAAACAGAAATATATAGGTTGAAAATATCTGCATTGTAAAGAGTAAACGGAAAAAGAGGAACACCCTTTTCGTTTAGCTTGTCCGGTCTACAAGCAAGATGAACTATTACACATGCCTCTGTGAGCAGTTCGCCGGGCTCGGGGCACAGATAACGGGGAGATTTTCCAACTTTTAACCGAAAACTTTTACAATGCAGAATCGTAGCTGTACTCAAAGACTCCGTCCCTTGTAACGTATAGTTACAGCCTACTACGACACGTTACAAGTCGAGACTACGCACACCATCGGGAGTCTTGATAGTCTTCAACCTCTCATTGATCAGGCATACCTACATATTATTCCAACATTGCTTTCCCGCGTTGCGATACATCGACATGGATGTAGACTTCGTCCAAGTCCATGTTCTCCAGGGCCTTTCGCTTCTTGGGATGATATTTGAACCACATGATGTTTGTTGATAATTAAAAGTTCCTCGTTATAATCAATTAAAGTCACTTCCACTATATATGCAAATTCACTTCACTATATATAGCATAAATCACTTATACTATATGCAAATCACTTCACTATATGCAAATGAGCAGATCAGATGATATGCAAATCGCGCAAGTCTCTTCTATTTCACTGAACAAACTGAACGTAGGTCTGCTCTGGTCGAGATCCAAACGTGAAAAGAGAAAGAATGGACGTGTCGCACTGGTATATATACTCTTATCTCTCTTCCTGAATGCGCGCGCACATTACAACCCACACAGTTCCGCCGTGCTGATCTGTCCTGTTCTGATTGGTTCTCTTTATATATATAACTATAGTGTCATATACTATTTATAAAGATGAGCGAATGGAAAGTTTTCTTCTACATATATACTATCCTATTACTATAGTAGTGGTCTATATGATGAGGATGAGCTGCTGACGCCTCGAATGATGGGATTGGCCGGAAGATGATGCAACACAGGTGGAAGCTTACTCTTTACATAGATATACACCATCCCACAGACACCTCCTATTCTGCTTCTCGCTTGTTTCACTTTCTCTTTCACCGTCTGTTTCACTTTCTGTTTCATCTCTTTCAATTCTTCTCTCTTGCGGTTTCTAGAAAATCTATTACTGCTTCTTCTATTGCTTCTTCTACTGCTCTTTCTAATGCTCGTCCTGTTGCTCGTACTGCTACTGTTCCTGCTATTGCTACTGCTACTACTGTTACTGCTACTGCCCCTGCTATAAATAACATCATCGTCATCACTAATATACACGACATCCATACTCTCCAAAACACTCCGATGGAAATGAAAAATAACAAGAGTCTTGAGTATATATTTAGACATACTTTTGCTTTATTGAAAAATTGTCTTATTGTTCGTATTGTTCGTATTGTCTTATTGTTCGTATTGTTCGTATTGTGTTATTGTGTTATTGTTTCATATTGTTCATATTGTGTTATTGTTCGTATTGTTCGTAATAAAAGAGAGGAAAAAACAAATCATTCATCAGTCTAGAAGTGTTATTGGTACTCTGCTCGTAAGAACTTAGGTCGGACAGGTCTTCCCGATAATGACGGGGACATGTTACGTTAGCGCTCCCATGTCCGTTGTGAGCTAGTAATATCACCCTATATCGGTACACCGTGTTCATATGCAGCAATGCCTCAGATCTCAGATGCCAAACATTTTGCATAACTTTCTTGTTTTTAGTTTTTAGTTGTTCATGAGGGCTTCTTCAATACCATGTCTGCTAGGAAACTTTTCCAAGACTTTACATCCTTGATTCATTTTAAAATCTGATAAAATATAATTAAATTTAAGTAGAACTTAGAGAGACCTACCTGAGCACTTTGTCCACAATCTCTGAGGAAATATCTGTTGATCGGACCAAATAATTCCATCGTTTCTTTGCTAATCAGTAAAAGGCACCAGAAATTTGGAGAAGTCGAATAAATTAATTTCGCATGAATTAATTGCATAGGTCGTCCAATGATTTGGAGACAGAAACACATCGGTTATCAAAGTATCGGTTACTTTTTTAGTCAACAGAAAAATATAAACGAACGACAAAAGACATCTGTTCTCTTCCAATGTCGAAGTCGAAAAAGAAAGTAGCTAGGATTACATATCTTATTTCTAAGCTTCTGTAAATGCGTGCGCATCTTCTTTATGATTGGTCGGGAAAAAATCGCTTTGGTGACGTAATAAAAATCAATCGTATTTTTATCACAACGAACACGTTTTTCTTCTTTTCAATTTAAGAGACAGTTTATAATTAGAATACATAAGTATCGACACCAAAAATATTGTTCATAGATCCCTTTTATCGACGATATAGAATCATAATTGTAAGGTACAACACCCGAGATGTTTTCGTAGATTCGACAATTAGATGGTTTATTTAAAAACAATGAAAAAAAGACATTTACTAGTTGTAGTTATAAACATTTCGATGTCTTGCTGTTATAAGTATTGAATTATTTTTATTTTATGATGTTTAATACTCTTGATTTTATCCATTGGTAAGAAAAATGGAGTTTGTGGTAATCTCAATCGATATGTGAAAACAGAAATATATAGGTTGAAAATATCTGCATTGTAAAGAGTAAACGGAAAAAGAGGAACACCCTTTTCGTTTAGCTTGTCCGGTCTACAAGCAAGATGAACTATTACACATGCCTCTGTGAGCAGTTCGCCGGGCTCGGGGCACAGATAACGGGGAGATTTTCCAACTTTTAACCGAAAACTTTTACAATGCAGAATCGTAGCTGTACTCAAAGACTCCGTCCCTTGTAACGTATAGTTACAGCCTACTACGACACGTTACAAGTCGAGACTACGCACACCATCGGGAGTCTTGATAGTCTTCAACCTCTCATTGATCAGGCATACCTACATATTATTCCAACATTGCTTTCCCGCGTTGCGATACATCGACATGGATGTAGACTTCGTCCAAGTCCATGTTCTCCAGGGCCTTTCGCTTCTTGGGATGATATTTGAACCACATGATGTTTGTTGATAATTAAAAGTTCCTCGTTATAATCAATTAAAGTCACTTCCACTATATATGCAAATTCACTTCACTATATATAGCATAAATCACTTATACTATATGCAAATCACTTCACTATATGCAAATGAGCAGATCAGATGATATGCAAATCGCGCAAGTCTCTTCTATTTCACTGAACAAACTGAACGTAGGTCTGCTCTGGTCGAGATCCAAACGTGAAAAGAGAAAGAATGGACGTGTCGCACTGGTATATATACTCTTATCTCTCTTCCTGAATGCGCGCGCACATTACAACCCACACAGTTCCGCCGTGCTGATCTGTCCTGTTCTGATTGGTTCTCTTTATATATATAACTATAGTGTCATATACTATTTATAAAGATGAGCGAATGGAAAGTTTTCTTCTACATATATACTATCCTATTACTATAGTAGTGGTCTATATGATGAGGATGAGCTGCTGACGCCTCGAATGATGGGATTGGCCGGAAGATGATGCAACACAGGTGGAAGCTTACTCTTTACATAGATATACACCATCCCACAGACACCTCCTATTCTGCTTCTCGCTTGTTTCACTTTCTCTTTCACCGTCTGTTTCACTTTCTGTTTCATCTCTTTCAATTCTTCTCTCTTGCGGTTTCTAGAAAATCTATTACTGCTTCTTCTATTGCTTCTTCTACTGCTCTTTCTAATGCTCGTCCTGTTGCTCGTACTGCTACTGTTCCTGCTATTGCTACTGCTACTACTGTTACTGCTACTGCCCCTGCTATAAATAACATCATCGTCATCACTAATATACACGACATCCATACTCTCCAAAACACTCCGATGGAAATGAAAAATAACAAGAGTCTTGAGTATATATTTAGACATACTTTTGCTTTATTGAAAAATTGTCTTATTGTTCGTATTGTTCGTATTGTCTTATTGTTCGTATTGTTCGTATTGTGTTATTGTGTTATTGTTCATATTGTTCATATTGTGTTATTGTTCGTATTGTTCGTAATAAAAGAGAGGAAAAAACAAATCATTCATCAGTCTAGAAGTGTTATTGGTACTCTGCTCGTAAGAACTTAGGTCGGACAGGTCTTCCCGATAATGACGGGGACATGTTACGTTAGCGCTCCCATGTCCGTTGTGAGCTAGTAATATCACCCTATATCGGTACACCGTGTTCATATGCAGCAATGCCTCAGATCTCAGATGCCAAACATTTTGCATAACTTTCTTGTTTTTAGTTTTTAGTTGTTCATGAGGGCTTCTTCAATACCATGTCTGCTAGGAAACTTTTCCAAGACTTTACATCCTTGATTCATTTTAAAATCTGATAAAATATAATTAAATTTAAGTAGAACTTAGAGAGACCTACCTGAGCACTTTGTCCACAATCTCTGAGGAAATATCTGTTGATCGGACCAAATAATTCCATCGTTTCTTTGCTAATCAGTAAAAGGCACCAGAAATTTGGAGAAGTCGAATAAATTAATTTCGCATGAATTAATTGCATAGGTCGTCCAATGATTTGGAGACAGAAACACATCGGTTATCAAAGTATCGGTTACTTTTTTAGTCAACAGAAAAATATAAACGAACGACAAAAGACATCTGTTCTCTTCCAATGTCGAAGTCGAAAAAGAAAGTAGCTAGGATTACATATCTTATTTCTAAGCTTCTGTAAATGCGTGCGCATCTTCTTTATGATTGGTCGGGAAAAAATCGCTTTGGTGACGTAATAAAAATCAATCGTATTTTTATCACAACGAACACGTTTTTCTTCTTTTCAATTTAAGAGACAGTTTATAATTAGAATACATAAGTATCGACACCAAAAATATTGTTCATAGATCCCTTTTATCGACGATATAGAATCATAATTGTAAGGTACAACACCCGAGATGTTTTCGTAGATTCGACAATTAGATGGTTTATTTAAAAACAATGAAAAAAAGACATTTACTAGTTGTAGTTATAAACATTTCGATGTCTTGCTGTTATAAGTATTGAATTATTTTTATTTTATGATGTTTAATACTCTTGATTTTATCCATTGGTAAGAAAAATGGAGTTTGTGGTAATCTCAATCGATATGTGAAAACAGAAATATATAGGTTGAAAATATCTGCATTGTAAAGAGTAAACGGAAAAAGAGGAACACCCTTTTCGTTTAGCTTGTCCGGTCTACAAGCAAGATGAACTATTACACATGCCTCTGTGAGCAGTTCGCCGGGCTCGGGGCACAGATAACGGGGAGATTTTCCAACTTTTAACCGAAAACTTTTACAATGCAGAATCGTAGCTGTACTCAAAGACTCCGTCCCTTGTAACGTATAGTTACAGCCTACTACGACACGTTACAAGTCGAGACTACGCACACCATCGGGAGTCTTGATAGTCTTCAACCTCTCATTGATCAGGCATACCTACATATTATTCCAACATTGCTTTCCCGCGTTGCGATACATCGACATGGATGTAGACTTCGTCCAAGTCCATGTTCTCCAGGGCCTTTCGCTTCTTGGGATGATATTTGAACCACATGATGTTTGTTGATAATTAAAAGTTCCTCGTTATAATCAATTAAAGTCACTTCCACTATATATGCAAATTCACTTCACTATATATAGCATAAATCACTTATACTATATGCAAATCACTTCACTATATGCAAATGAGCAGATCAGATGATATGCAAATCGCGCAAGTCTCTTCTATTTCACTGAACAAACTGAACGTAGGTCTGCTCTGGTCGAGATCCAAACGTGAAAAGAGAAAGAATGGACGTGTCGCACTGGTATATATACTCTTATCTCTCTTCCTGAATGCGCGCGCACATTACAACCCACACAGTTCCGCCGTGCTGATCTGTCCTGTTCTGATTGGTTCTCTTTATATATATAACTATAGTGTCATATACTATTTATAAAGATGAGCGAATGGAAAGTTTTCTTCTACATATATACTATCCTATTACTATAGTAGTGGTCTATATGATGAGGATGAGCTGCTGACGCCTCGAATGATGGGATTGGCCGGAAGATGATGCAACACAGGTGGAAGCTTACTCTTTACATAGATATACACCATCCCACAGACACCTCCTATTCTGCTTCTCGCTTGTTTCACTTTCTCTTTCACCGTCTGTTTCACTTTCTGTTTCATCTCTTTCAATTCTTCTCTCTTGCGGTTTCTAGAAAATCTATTACTGCTTCTTCTATTGCTTCTTCTACTGCTCTTTCTAATGCTCGTCCTGTTGCTCGTACTGCTACTGTTCCTGCTATTGCTACTGCTACTACTGTTACTGCTACTGCCCCTGCTATAAATAACATCATCGTCATCACTAATATACACGACATCCATACTCTCCAAAACACTCCGATGGAAATGAAAAATAACAAGAGTCTTGAGTATATATTTAGACATACTTTTGCTTTATTGAAAAATTGTCTTATTGTTCGTATTGTTCGTATTGTCTTATTGTTCGTATTGTTCGTATTGTGTTATTGTGTTATTGTTCATATTGTTCATATTGTGTTATTGTTCGTATTGTTCGTAATAAAAGAGAGGAAAAAACAAATCATTCATCAGTCTAGAAGTGTTATTGGTACTCTGCTCGTAAGAACTTAGGTCGGACAGGTCTTCCCGATAATGACGGGGACATGTTACGTTAGCGCTCCCATGTCCGTTGTGAGCTAGTAATATCACCCTATATCGGTACACCGTGTTCATATGCAGCAATGCCTCAGATCTCAGATGCCAAACATTTTGCATAACTTTCTTGTTTTTAGTTTTTAGTTGTTCATGAGGGCTTCTTCAATACCATGTCTGCTAGGAAACTTTTCCAAGACTTTACATCCTTGATTCATTTTAAAATCTGATAAAATATAATTAAATTTAAGTAGAACTTAGAGAGACCTACCTGAGCACTTTGTCCACAATCTCTGAGGAAATATCTGTTGATCGGACCAAATAATTCCATCGTTTCTTTGCTAATCAGTAAAAGGCACCAGAAATTTGGAGAAGTCGAATAAATTAATTTCGCATGAATTAATTGCATAGGTCGTCCAATGATTTGGAGACAGAAACACATCGGTTATCAAAGTATCGGTTACTTTTTTAGTCAACAGAAAAATATAAACGAACGACAAAAGACATCTGTTCTCTTCCAATGTCGAAGTCGAAAAAGAAAGTAGCTAGGATTACATATCTTATTTCTAAGCTTCTGTAAATGCGTGCGCATCTTCTTTATGATTGGTCGGGAAAAAATCGCTTTGGTGACGTAATAAAAATCAATCGTATTTTTATCACAACGAACACGTTTTTCTTCTTTTCAATTTAAGAGACAGTTTATAATTAGAATACATAAGTATCGACACCAAAAATATTGTTCATAGATCCCTTTTATCGACGATATAGAATCATAATTGTAAGGTACAACACCCGAGATGTTTTCGTAGATTCGACAATTAGATGGTTTATTTAAAAACAATGAAAAAAAGACATTTACTAGTTGTAGTTATAAACATTTCGATGTCTTGCTGTTATAAGTATTGAATTATTTTTATTTTATGATGTTTAATACTCTTGATTTTATCCATTGGTAAGAAAAATGGAGTTTGTGGTAATCTCAATCGATATGTGAAAACAGAAATATATAGGTTGAAAATATCTGCATTGTAAAGAGTAAACGGAAAAAGAGGAACACCCTTTTCGTTTAGCTTGTCCGGTCTACAAGCAAGATGAACTATTACACATGCCTCTGTGAGCAGTTCGCCGGGCTCGGGGCACAGATAACGGGGAGATTTTCCAACTTTTAACCGAAAACTTTTACAATGCAGAATCGTAGCTGTACTCAAAGACTCCGTCCCTTGTAACGTATAGTTACAGCCTACTACGACACGTTACAAGTCGAGACTACGCACACCATCGGGAGTCTTGATAGTCTTCAACCTCTCATTGATCAGGCATACCTACATATTATTCCAACATTGCTTTCCCGCGTTGCGATACATCGACATGGATGTAGACTTCGTCCAAGTCCATGTTCTCCAGGGCCTTTCGCTTCTTGGGATGATATTTGAACCACATGATGTTTGTTGATAATTAAAAGTTCCTCGTTATAATCAATTAAAGTCACTTCCACTATATATGCAAATTCACTTCACTATATATATAGCATAAATCACTTATACTATATGCAAATCACTTCACTATATGCAAATGAGCAGATCAGATGATATGCAAATCGCGCAAGTCTCTTCTATTTCACTGAACAAACTGAACGTAGGTCTGCTCTGGTCGAGATCCAAACGTGAAAAGAGAAAGAATGGACGTGTCGCACTGGTATATATACTCTTATCTCTCTTCCTGAATGCGCGCGCACATTACAACCCACACAGTTCCGCCGTGCTGATCTGTCCTGTTCTGATTGGTTCTCTTTATATATATAACTATAGTGTCATATACTATTTATAAAGATGAGCGAATGGAAAGTTTTCTTCTACATATATACTATCCTATTACTATAGTAGTGGTCTATATGATGAGGATGAGCTGCTGACGCCTCGAATGATGGGATTGGCCGGAAGATGATGCAACACAGGTGGAAGCTTACTCTTTACATAGATATACACCATCCCACAGACACCTCCTATTCTGCTTCTCGCTTGTTTCACTTTCTCTTTCACCGTCTGTTTCACTTTCTGTTTCATCTCTTTCAATTCTTCTCTCTTGCGGTTTCTAGAAAATCTATTACTGCTTCTTCTATTGCTTCTTCTACTGCTCTTTCTAATGCTCGTCCTGTTGCTCGTACTGCTACTGTTCCTGCTATTGCTACTGCTACTACTGTTACTGCTACTGCCCCTGCTATAAATAACATCATCGTCATCACTAATATACACGACATCCATACTCTCCAAAACACTCCGATGGAAATGAAAAATAACAAGAGTCTTGAGTATATATTTAGACATACTTTTGCTTTATTGAAAAATTGTCTTATTGTTCGTATTGTTCGTATTGTCTTATTGTTCGTATTGTTCGTATTGTCTTATTGTGTTATTGTTCATATTGTTCATATTGTGTTATTGTTCGTATTGTTCGTAATAAAAGAGAGGAAAAAAACAAATCATTCATCAGTCTAGAAGTGTTATTGGTACTCTGCTCGTAAGAACTTAGGTCGGACAGGTCTTCCCGATAATGACGGGGACATGTTACGTTAGCGCTCCCATGTCCGTTGTGAGCTAGTAATATCACCCTATATCGGTACACCGTGTTCATATGCAGCAATGCCTCAGATCTCAGATGCCAAACATTTTGCATAACTTTCTTGTTTTTAGTTTTTAGTTGTTCATGAGGGCTTCTTCAATACCATGTCTGCTAGGAAACTTTTCCAAGACTTTACATCCTTGATTCATTTTAAAATCTGATAAAATATAATTAAATTTAAGTAGAACTTAGAGAGACCTACCTGAGCACTTTGTCCACAATCTCTGAGGAAATATCTGTTGATCGGACCAAATAATTCCATCGTTTCTTTGCTAATCAGTAAAAGGCACCAGAAATTTGGAGAAGTCGAATAAATTAATTTCGCATGAATTAATTGCATAGGTCGTCCAATGATTTGGAGACAGAAACACATCGGTTATCAAAGTATCGGTTACTTTTTTAGTCAACAGAAAAATATAAACGAACGACAAAAGACATCTGTTCTCTTCCAATGTCGAAGTCGAAAAAGAAAGTAGCTAGGATTACATATCTTATTTCTAAGCTTCTGTAAATGCGTGCGCATCTTCTTTATGATTGGTCGGGAAAAAATCGCTTTGGTGACGTAATAAAAATCAATCGTATTTTTATCACAACGAACACGTTTTTCTTCTTTTCAATTTAAGAGACAGTTTATAATTAGAATACATAAGTATCGACACCAAAAATATTGTTCATAGATCCCTTTTATCGACGATATAGAATCATAATTGTAAGGTACAACACCCGAGATGTTTTCGTAGATTCGACAATTAGATGGTTTATTTAAAAACAATGAAAAAAAGACATTTACTAGTTGTAGTTATAAACATTTCGATGTCTTGCTGTTATAAGTATTGAATTATTTTTATTTTATGATGTTTAATACTCTTGATTTTATCCATTGGTAAGAAAAATTGCTTTCCCGCGTTGGATACAGACATGAATGTGACTATCTTCTTGGATCATAGACAAAATGATGAACTATTACACATGCCTCTGTGAGCACTTCAACGGGCTCGGGGAGCACACAAAGAGGGTAATCTCAATCGATATGTGAAAACAGAAATATATAGGTTGAAAATATCTGCATTGTAAAGAGTAAACGGAAAAAGAGGAACACCCTTTTCGTTTAGCTTGTCCGGTCTACAAGCAAGATGAACTATTACACATGCCTCTGTGAGCAGTTCGCCGGGCTCGGGGCACAGATAACGGGGAGATTTTCCAACTTTTAACCGAAAACTTTTACAATGCAGAATCGTAGCTGTACTCGACTCGCAAAGACTTGTGCATCGTCCCTTGTAACGTATAGTTACAGCCTACTACGACACGTTACAAGTCGAGACTACGCACACCATCGGGAGTCTTGATAGTCTTCAACCTCTCATTGATCAGGCATACCTACATATTATTCCAACATTGCTTTCCCGCGTTGCGATACATCGACATGGATGTAGACTTCGTCCAAGTCCATGTTCTCCAGGGCCTTTCGCTTCTTGGGATGATATTTGAACCACATGATGTTTGTTGATAATTAAAAGTTCCTCGTTATAATCAATTAAAGTCACTTCCACTATATATGCAAATTCACTTCACTATATATAGCATAAATCACTTATACTATATGCAAATCACTTCACTATATGCAAATGAGCAGATCAGATGATATGCAAATCGCGCAAGTCTCTTCTATTTCACTGAACAAACTGAACGTAGGTCTGCTCTGGTCGAGATCCAAACGTGAAAAGAGAAAGAATGGACGTGTCGCACTGGTATATATACTCTTATCTCTCTTCCTGAATGCGCGCGCACATTACAACCCACACAGTTCCGCCGTGCTGATCTGTCCTGTTCTGATTGGTTCTCTTTATATATATAACTATAGTGTCATATACTATTTATAAAGATGAGCGAATGGAAAGTTTTCTTCTACATATATACTATCCTATTACTATAGTAGTGGTCTATATGATGGGGATGAGCTGCTGACGCCTCGAATGATGGGATTGGCCGGAAGATGATGCAACACAGGTGGAAGCTTACTCTTTACATAGATATACACCATCCCACAGACACCTCCTATTCTGCTTCTCGCTTGTTTCACTTTCTCTTTCACCGTCTGTTTCACTTTCTGTTTCATCTCTTTCAATTCTTCTCTCTTGCGGTTTCTAGAAAATCTATTACTGCTTCTTCTATTGCTTCTTCTACTGCTCTTTCTAATGCTCGTCCTGTTGCTCGTACTGCTACTGTTCCTGCTATTGCTACTGCTACTACTGTTACTGCTACTGCCCCTGCTATAAATAACATCATCGTCATCACTAATATACACGACATCCATACTCTCCAAAACACTTCGATGGAAATGAAAAATAACAAGAGTCTTGAGTATATATTTAGGCATACTTTTGCTTTATTGAAAAATTGTCTTATTGTTCGTATTGTCTTATTGTTCGTATTGTTCGTATTGTCTTATTGTGTTATTGTTCATATTGTTCATATTGTGTTATTGTTCGTATTGTTCGTAATAAAAGAGAGGAAAAAAACAAATCATTCATCAGTCTAGAAGTGTTATTGGTACTCTGCTCGTAAGAACTTAGGTCGGACAGGTCTTCCCGATAATGACGGGGACATGTTACGTTAGCGCTCCCATGTCCGTTGTGAGCTAGTAATATCACCCTATATCGGTACACCGTGTTCATATGCAGCAATGCCTCAGATCTCAGATGCCAAACATTTTGCATAACTTTCTTGTTTTTTCACTATTGCAAGCATCAGAACGGACACTTCGCCGGGTCCTCAATGCAAGCAACGGAGCCACTCTTCTCTTACAACAGGGTGTGTTTTGGTGTGAATACAGTGACTCTATTATCCGAAAATTTTAAAATTTTATTATCCTAGATTGAACAAAATGCATACATGTATGTGCATTACAATTTTTTTTTTGATTAACACCCCCCCGCCCCCCTCGATTTTGTGAAGCACAAACCACAAACCATCAGAATATATCACTTATAATACATATCAACGATAAAAACTATGCATAGGATAGCCTACCTAGCTAAATATAGGAGTTTGACAATTCTCATAATATCAAACTGTAGATCTCTACGAGAAAAAAGTTAAATAAATATTTGTATACTTACGGTCGTCCATCTTAGTGGGCTAATTTTTCCGAATAAAAATACACCTTCTTTCAATGACTGAAACTGCAGACTGTCAAGTCAATTGAAATCAGTTCTGTTTAAATACAACGCCTTCGCGCATGCGCAACTTACATTTGCCTTGAAGTGTTGGGCGTAGTCTCAGTATTCATGAGCATAATATAAAACCTGGAACAGCACCAAAATTAACTTGGCTCATTCTGTGTCTCTTATTTGGTTTACCGTCGACTTTTTTGGTGTGACCTCCAACATAATCAAGTCTCAAGGAGACTTTTAAATTAGACTCCATTTAGCTCGTTATCAATAAAGTTTATTCAAAAATACAAATTTTAGTCGCCAGGCAAATTTTTCTTGAGCGCCAACTTTAAAAGCTGTTTTTTTTTTAATTTCCTCTGTAAATATTCTACGACTGTTGCCCAGATTATTGATAAAAGATCTACAACACTTATTTTTTACTGAGCAAATAACACATAATCGACAAAATTGTTTGAAAATCAATCATAAGAAAACATGTTTCAATGAAATCCTGGATTTTTTATTCTCTAGCTTAATATATGTTTTGGGCCACCATTTTATATAAAAGGATTAGATATCAGATAGCTTGATTGTATATTGTTTTCAGAGGGAAACTTTAGAACAGATTGAAATTTCAGGCAAATCTTGAATTTCAATATGATCTCAAATCGGACTCTAACCTGTAAGCAACAAATTGAGAACAAGCAGAATTGTTTCTATGATAAAGTAAGATGCTTAAGATAACATGCATGAAAAATTTTGGAAGTTTGATTGATATTGAAAAAAAAAGAAAAAAAAAATGAAAACATCTCTCCAATCTTAATTATGTTTGGAAACAAAACTTTGGGAATTTGCTTCCTCGTATTAAATGAAAATTACCTTACATGAGTGAAATACACAAAATGCAATTAAAAGGATACATTCTCTGGAAAGAATAATCACAGCTTACTGTTTGTTGCTGTATAATATAACAGTCCTCTTTGTCGCTATTTAGCGGATTTCTTTTGTCACAACCATCCACGCTGAAGACTCCTTTGATTTCACTCGTCGTTATTATTGAGCTTTGCATATTTCGTGAGAAAATCTCACGATAATTTAATCATTAACTAGATATTATATAAAGTTAACTAAAGCGAATCCAGATTTATTCATTTCATGCAGGAGTGGAGATTGACACTAAACTACTCCATAGCCCTTGTTAGCTTCATTCCAATCCGCACTTTACTCTACGCCCATACATGTTTATGTTGAATGGTGATATTCTAAAAATTCTCGCTACATTTAATTCGTTTTACATGTTTCTAAAATCTGATTTTAGTCGCTATAGACAAGATATATTGATATAGGAAGATGACTATTTCTCAGTTGAAACTGGTTTAAGAAAGGAGGGGGGGGGGTATATTTTGCCTTCACGGGACAAAGTATTTATATTTCCAAGATGACCAGAACCCAATTATTTTCTCCAATGAAACAGTCTGAAACTCGACCGGGGATATGCTTATAGTAGAAGTCCATCTTAGATTATTTTATTTCTTATTAGCCAAAGATAGGGCTGTGTATTGAGCAAAATATTTCGATACGATACAATACAATATTTTATAAAGCAATACTAGATACGTTTTGTAAATCAAATAATGCAAAAATTTGATAAAAACTGGGTGTTTTATTACCAAATTGGAAGTTCATGTCTCACTGTCTTTACAGAGTACACTTCAAATTCAAACTTTTACGACTGTAAAACTAACTGTTAAAATATATTGTTTTAGGTATTTTGTAATAGTTATTTAAGATAATTTTCATTTCATTACTGATCAGTTTTAATTCAAAACAGTTAAAAAAAAACCGCCGGTGACTGAAATTTCCAACTTTCTCACAGAAATCTAAGAAAAACTGCCTGCAAGATTCTCATTGGAAGTTGTTTTTTCGATACGATACACGTAATACATGTACACTTGAATATAAATACGTATTGGTTAATCGAGATTTGTTATTGACAAAGCCCAGCCAAAGGCAGGCAATTTATTATAATTTTTTAAAAGTTAAAATATCTACTTTCGAAATCTGTCAGCATATTCTTTTCCCACATAAATAGATAGCTACAGAAATTGCGTATTTTTTGTCCTAGAGAAATTGTATAAAATTATAAATACGTATTGGTTAATCGAGATTTGTTATTGACAAAGCCCAGCCAAAGGCAGACAATTTATTCTTATAATTTTTTTTAAGTTAAAATATCTACTTTCGAAATCTGTCAGCATATTCTTTTCCCACATAAATAGATAGCAACATAAATTGCGTATTTTTTGTCCTAGAGAAATTGTATACCGAATCAATCTCTATCTTTATGTTACTGAAGAAACATAATAAAAAAGATTCAACGTGCTGTAAAAAGACTTGAGAAAAAGAAATATCTTACCTTTCTTTGACATATTTGATTTATATTCCCTCATATTTACTTTAATAACACCAACTTCAATTCAGCCATCGAGAGAAAGAGAGAGCGTTGCATTTTCGAGAAAGTTCACTTCTCTGACTCAGGTTTAAATATAGATCAAGTGTAATCAGCTAGTTTCAGTTTCAGTTTCATAAGACCTATAAATATCTCTCAGTCTGTGATAAGGTCTCTCTACCAAACGTTTCCTTAACAATTATTTTACAAGAAACATATTGACGCAAGCGTCAAAAATCGGCCGCAAACCAATTTATATATAAAATTCAGAAACTGAAATTCGCTTCTTTTTTTTTAAAATTTCTTATATATTTATCTGTTAAAATATCCTCGTGACACGAAAAAAAAATGCATGCGACAATGCCGATTTTCTTCATGCATATACATGTACAATATTACATGTATAGGCAATATAAACTGTGCATAGTGAGGGGTCTGCATTTTTGCACTACTGTATTTTTGGTACAACTTAACGAAAACTCTGCAGGACACAAAAATGATGCTGTTTAAATAGGTTTTTACACAAAAATTACAAAACTAAAGTTTAAACTTAGCTATAGTTTTACCTTAATTTAAAACGCAACAAATATATAAAATGTGGGGCTCCTGCTCTCTCTTAAATGTTAACCCCCCCCCCCCCCAAATCCTTCTAATCCACCACTACATTTCTTCTCTTTCAATATGTGGCGGGAAAATGTTTGGCACATTGTAAAACGCGCTTTTTTAGTGGACTAACATGTCGTAATATTCTTTGCTTTTAAGAAATCAATATTTCATCATATTTTTGAAAAACATCCGTAGGAAAAATGTTTAAATATACACTTCATTTCAAATAAATACAGCAGATCCTGTTTTAAAAAGAGAAAGTAAAATTGTTGATTTACAACGCGGTCTTTGTTTTAGACTATGCCTTACATGTACTAATTTTTCCGCACTTCAGTTATATCAGAGTGTTTTCAGGAACTTTGGATGAAATATTTACGCCATTATTTATAAAATTTAATTTTACGAAATCATGATTATTGTGCTTTTTAAAACATTTAAACAATCTTTGTTTAATATTCGCCGGCGATATGAATGTTGAATATTTTTATTTAAATTGTTAACTCCGCAGAAACGCACAGCGACTTAAAACTTTCATATCATATAACCGACCGCCTCCTGGCGGCCGGTAATAATTAAAATTGTATTTCTTTATCATTCAAAAGCCTATTGAATTCATTTTCGTAGGCAAATAAATATATAGGGCCTATATGTATGTACGTATTTTTGATATTAGAAGTGTGTGCATAATGTTTATTTTCAGTAGTAGGGAAATCAAAGTTCTTAATTTAGATGTCTAAATAACCAATTCCGTACTCTATATTTAGAACCGGAATTCATGTTTCTATTTCGATTTTCTTTTTGAAGCATAAAATAATGCATTACCATTACCTCTTATTGCTTTGAATTTAAATGCATGCATTTCTTGCGTATCACTCTTTTTCGTTTACATATAGGGCCCAACGATAATCAGAATAAATTCTTTTTAATATATGAACAGAAACAACTTTCACATATTGATATTGAAGCAATTACTTATATCTAATTGAGCTGTTCTAAGTGATATAATCTTTCTACAACAATTGGAAGTATGTTTGAGATGAGATTTTTCATGTTTGTATTTATTATCTTCTTTTAATAACTTTATTTTATTTACATACGTGCTAATCGGTGAAATTACTTTCTTGGAAAATCATCTGTCTTAATTCTCGTTGGTATTTAAAATAAAATGATGTCGAGCAACATGCAGAAAGGTTTCAAAAAATATTTACATACATGTATAACATATTTTGATAGAAGTCACTCAGAATAAAGAACAACTTAAATACATTTTTCAATCGGTCAAGAGTGTGATTCATTTTCGGACAACAACAAATTACTCTCTGTCCTAGCAAATTAATAAGTCTGAACTTGTTTTATCTATTTATAATCAATAAAGTATTAAACATTTTTTATCTGAAAATTTCATACCTTGTTTCTGGAAAGGGAGTTTACATAATTTTTTAGATAGCCCGATCTCAGCTGTAAAATTTTTAGAGGGCTGAGGGGTTGTTGCCATTTTTATACTGTATTTTTGACAATGTACTATAGTATATAGAAGAAGAGGTCCATATGAAGACACAAAAATGATCACATTTTTAAATTTTAAAATATGAAATTTTTCTTTGCCAAATGATAGTTGATAACTTATATAAAAATAAGTTATATCTGATGGTTTTAAAATTTATTAAACCCCACCCAACCTACCCCCCCCCCCCGTCTCCTTAAAGACAATAAAATGTGTTCAAGCCAATATCATAAATATTTTGGTTGTTTATTTCCCAAAACTGCTCCATTTTGCTTACCGTTAATCTTCATTTATCCATTCGATCTTGATATAAGAATTACTAAAGAGAGAGCAAAGATTCCAATGTTCTTATAATACAATAAAAAAAATGATAGCACACTTTCTGCGAGGACAAGAATATATCTAACTATCAAATGAATTTTGTAAATAATTATTTAAGATAATTTTCATTTTATTACTGATCAGTTTTAATTCAAAACAGTTAAAAAAAAAAAAAAAAAAAAAAAAAAAAACGCCGGTGACTGAAATTTCCAACTTTCTCACAGAAATCTAAGAAAAACTGCCTGCGAGATTCTCACTGGAAGTTATTTTTTCGATACGATACACGTGATACATGTATACTTGAATCTAAAATTATAAATACGTATTGGTTAATCGAGATTTGTTATTGACAAAGCCCAGCCAAAGGCAGACAATTTCTTATAATTTTTTTTAAGTTAAAATATCTACTTTCGAAATCTGTCAGCATATTCTTTTCCCACATAAATAGATAGCAACATAAATTGCGTATTTTTTGTCCTAGAGAAATTGTATACCGAATCAATCTCTATCTTTATGTTACTGAAGAAACATAATTAAAAAGATTCAACGTGCTGTAAAAAGACTTGAGAAAAAGAAATATCTTACCTTTCTTTGAAATATTTTATATATACTTTAATAACACCAACTTCAATTCAGCCATCGAGAGAAAGAGAGAGCGTTGCATTTTCGAGAAAGTTCACTTCTCTAACTCAGGTTTAAATATAGATCAAGTATAATCAGCTAGTTTCAGTTTCAGTTTCATAAGACCTATAAATATCTCTCAGTCTGTGATAAGGTCTCTCTACCAAACGTTTCCTTAACAATTATTTTATAATTAAAATTGTATTTCTTTATCATTCGAAAGCCTATTGTGTTCATTTTCGTAGGCAAATAAATATATAGGGCCTATATGTATGTACGTATTTTTTGATATTAGAAGTGTGTGCATTATGTTTATTTTCAGTAGTAGGGAAATCAAAGTTCTTAATTTAGATGTCTAAATAACCATTTACGCACTCTATATTTAGAACCGGAATTCATGTTTCTATTTCGGTTTTCTTTTTGAAGCATAAAATAATGCATTACCATTACCTCTTATTGCTTTGAATTTTAATGCATGCATTTCTTACGTATCACTCTTTTTCGTTTAAATATAGGGCCCAACGATAATCAGAATAAATTCTTTTTAATATATGAACAGAAACAACTTTCACATATTGATATTGAAGCAATTACTTATATATAATTGAGCTGTTCTAAGTGATATAATCTTTCTACAACAACTGGAGGTATGTTTGAGATGAGATTTTTCATGTTTGTATTTATTATCTACTTTTACTAAATTTATTTTATTTACGTACGTGCTGATCGGTTAAATTACTTTCTGGGAAAATCATCTGTCTTAATTCTCGTTGGTATTTAAAATAAAATGATGTCGAGCAACATGCAGAAAGGTTTCAAAAAATATTTGCATACATGTATAACATATTTTGATAGAAGTCACTCAGAATAAAGAACAACTTAAATACATTTTTCAATCGGTCAAGAGTGTGATTCATTTTCGGACAACAACAAATTACTCTCTGTCCTAGCAAATTAATAAGTCTGCACTTGTTTTATTTATTTATAATCAATAAAGTATTAAACAATTTTTTATCTGAAAATTTCATACCTTGTTTCTGGAAAGGGAGTTTACATAGTTTTTTAGAACGCCCGATCCCAGCTGTAAAATTTTAAGAAGGCTGAGGGGTTGTGGCCATTTTTATACTGTATTTTTGACAATGTACTATAGTATATAGAAGAAGAGCTCCATATGAAGACACAAAAATGATCACATTTTTAAATTTTAAAATATGAAATTTTTCTTTGCCAAATGATAGTTGATAACTTATATAAAAATAAGTTATATCTGATGGTTTTAAAATTTATTAAACCCCACCCAACCTACCCCCCCCCCCCCCGTCTCCTTAAAGGCAATAAAATGTGTTCAAGCCAATATCATAAATATTTTGGTTGTTTCATTTCCCACAAACTGCTCCATTTTGCTTACCGTTAAGCTTCATTTATCCATTCGATCTTGATATAAGAATTACTAAAGAGAGAGCAAACATTCCAATGTTCTTATAATACAATAAAAAAAAAATGATAGCACACTTTCTGCGAGGACAAGAATATAACTAACTATCAAATGTATTTTGTAAATAGTTATTTAAGATAATTTTCATTTCATTACTGATCAGTTTTAATTCAAAACAGTTAAAAAAAAAAAAACACAAAAAAAAAAAAAAACGCCGGTGACTGAAATTTCCAACTTTCTCACAGAAATCTAAGAAAAACTGCCTGCAAGATTCTCACTGGAAGTTATTTTTTCGATACGATACACGTGATACATGTATACTTGAATCTAAAATTATAAATACGTATTGGTTAATCGAGATTTGTTATTGACAAAGCCCAGCCAAAGGCAGACAATTTCTTATAAATTTTTTTTAAGTTAAAATATCTACTTTCGAAATCTGTCAGCATATTCTTTTCCCACATAAATAGATAGCTACATAAATTGCGTATTTTTTGTCCTAGAGAAATTGTATACCGAATCAATCTGAAGAAACATAATAAAAAGATTCAACGTGCAGTAAAAAGACTTGAGAAAAAGAAATATCTTACCTTTCTTTCACATATTTTATATATTCTTTAATAACACCAACTTCAATTCAGCCATCGAGAGAAAGAGAGAGTGTTGCATTTTCGAGAAAGTTCACTTCTCGGACTCAGGTTTAAATATAGATCAAATATAATCGGCTAGTTTCAGTTTCTTAAGACCTATAAATATATCTACCAAACGTTTCCTTAAAAATCATTTTATAATTAAAATTGTATTTCCTTATCATTCGAAAGCCTATTGTGTTCATTTTCGAAGGCAAATAAATATATAGGGCCTATATGTATGTACGTATTTTTTGATATTAGAAGTGTGTACATTATGTTTATTTTCAGTAATAGGGAAATCAAAGTTCTTAATTTAGATGTCTAAATAACCATTTACGCACTCTATATTTAGAACTGGAATTCATGTTTCTATTTCGGTTTTCTTTTTGAAGCATAAAATAATGCACCACCATTACCTCTTATTGCTTTGAATTTTAATGCATGCATTTCTTACGTATCACTCTTTTTCGTTTACATATAGGGCCCAACGATAATCAGAATAAATTCTTTTTAATATATGAACAGAAACAACTTTCACATATTGATATTGAAGAATTACTTATATCTAATTGAGCTGTTCTAAGTGATATAATTTTCTACAACAATTGGAAGTATGTTTGAGATGAGATTTTTCATGTTTGTATTTATTACTAACTTTTATAACTTTATTTTATTTACATACGTGCTAATCGGTGAAATTACTTTCTTGGGAAAATCATCTGTCTTAATTCTCGTTGGTTATTAAAATAAAATGATGTCGAGCAACATGCAGAAAGGTTTCCAAAAAAATATTTATATACATGTATAACATATTTTGATATAAGTCACTCAGAATAAAGAACAACTTAAATACATTTTTCAATCGGTCAAGAGTGTGATTCATTTTCGGACAACAACAAATTACTCTCTGTCCTTGCAAATTAATAAGTATGCACTTGTTGTTATCTATTTATAATCAATAAAGTATTCAACATTTTTTATCAGAAAATTTCATACCTTGTTTCTGGAAAGGGAGTTTACATAGTTTTTAGAACGCCCGATCCCAGCTGTAAAATTTTTAGAGGGCTGAGGGGTTGCAGCCATTTTTATACTGTATTTTTGACAATGTACTATAGTATATAGAAGAAGAGCTCCATATGAAGACACAAAAATGATCACATTTTTAAATTTTAAAATATGAAATTTTTCTTTGCCAAATGATAGTTGACAACTTATATAAAAATAAGTTATATCTGATGGTTTTAAAATTTGTTTAACCCCACTCAACCTATCCCCCCTCCCCCGTCTCCTTAAAGGCAATAAAATGTGTTCAAGCCAATATCATAAATATTTTGGATGTTTAATTTCCCATAAACAGCTCTATTTTGCTTACCGTTAAGCTTCATTTATCCATTCGATCTTGATATAAGAATTACTAAAGAGAGAGCAAACATTCTAATGTACTTATAATACAATAAAAAAAACGATAGCACACTTTCTGCCAAACAAATAAGTATGAACACTAATACATGTACATATATAACAAATAAGATATAAAACGGTGGAAGAAAAGGGGAAGGGTTTTTCAACAAAAAATTGCCTTGCAAATTAGCGTGGGTTTATCCTTTGGTAAATAAAAACAATGATCACGCGAATAGAAGCCACGCTAATTGGCTGTAAATTAAGAAAATTGTGTCATAGATTAAAAATAGGCAATTGATCGCGATCTTAATAGTTTTTAAACACCAAACAACTTCACAACAATTACCAAATAAAAGCATGTCACATCAGAAATAAATTATAACAAATAAAACAATTACAGTTCCTTTAACTCTGTCACATAAAGGATATCATTATTGTAAATAATAATAACTTATTGTATCAATAGATCAAGATACAATATAATGTAATATATCATTTACATGTTTCGTCAATAAATCTATGAACTGCAGCAAAAATTCATATATATCATTATAACAGTAATTTGATCCTTAGGGTCGTATCACGTCAAGTTGAAGACGCGGATCCGATTATCCTCGCCTGTCAACGAGACATGATGCGGCTCTTCGGATCAAGATTTTGTTATAATGATAAATTTATTATATATCCACTTTTAAATAGCTAAATATATCGTAATAAAACTTTAAAGATCATTTGAATGATAATTTTAAATATTTATCCATAAACCAAAGCATTATAACAAGGGACTTTTTAACGCGCAAGAAAAATAACGTCATGTTTTTGCGTACTATGTCATCAGTTTCAGAGAGTGGTGATATGAATTCAGAAAACCACAGTGTGGAGATCCGGAAAATCGGATCACGACGTCACGTGATAGCGTAAATTCAACAGAAAAATTGAGTGATGCACGTTACGTCAAAATAAATTATTGTGTTTTGGGTACATTAGAAATTGAGTATCTCCCTCACCTGCTCACTATATAGAGAGTATATTTGAATTAGACTGCCATTTTTATTATTTCATCTGCTCATTTTTCATTTTCATTTCATTTCTTGTATTTAATTTTATTGTGTATATATATTCATTTGCTTGTCATTGCCTTTTGAACATTTTTCTCTAATTAAGTTATTTCTATTGTGTATACAAAATGTAGACCAGATTGCATGAACTAGAGTTATTGCCCTTTATTCTGAATAATTTTGATAAAATCAGTCTCACTCAAGTTTCTTTAAATTTTTTGTGTGATATTTCTTTTATTTATTTTTTTTCTTTTTGAGCTACATAAATTGATTTTCTGTCTATAAAATTACTTGAATTGAAATTACTTTATTTCATTTTGTTAATTTAAATTTCATTGCTCTCAATAAGAATTGTATTGATTGGTATTTGGATTAAGAGAGATAAATTGGAATTGATTGATTGAGAAATGTGATCTATTTTGAATTTTTTTGTTATGTAATTTAATTATTTTGTAAATTCCATTTATTTTTTTTCTCTTTCATCTGTGACATTTATCTTATAATTTTTTTATAATTTGATAAAAAATTTAAATTTTCATTTTTTTTCTGAAATTCTATTGTTTACATTTGTGATATTAATTTTTTTTTCAGTTCATTTGGCATATCATTCTACATTTTTATTTTTCATTTAAAGCATAAATCTGTAACAGGAAAGGAGACAATGCATGGCTGGACCGGGAATCGAACCCGGGACCCCTGTATCTCTAGTCAGGTGCTCTACCAACTGAGCTATCCAGGCCGATATCCACGGCCCAAACCATTACATTCCTCCCTCCTTAAATTGTCTTCGCCCTCGAAGACACAACCCAAGTTCTTTTTTGCCCCTGGCAGGACTTTCACCTGCAATTCCAGGGGTGGTCAACGGCACCAAATCTGTAACAGGAAAGGAGAACACTTGACGCTCCTGAAGAGAATCGAACTCAGATCCCTCCGAATACCTGTCGAAGTTCTTTAATCCTGAACCAATTCTTCAGTCCCGCCTTGACGCATACTCACATTTCCTTTGGCCGCCAACCCCGGCTCTAATGGAAAGGAGAACACTTGACGCTCCTGACGAGAATCGAACTCAGATCCCTCCGAATACCTGTCGAAGTTCTTTAATCCTGAACCAATTCTTCAGTCCCGCCTTGACGCATACTCACATTTCCTTTGGCCGCCAACCCCGGCTCTAACGGAAAGGAGACAATGCATGGCTGGACCGGGAATCGAACCCGGGACCCCTGTATCTCTAGTCAGGTGCTCTACCAACTGAGCTATCCAGGCCGATATCCACGGCCCAAACCATTACATTGGATCTAACATAACATCACGCATAACAACAAAAAGAAATCAAAGAAGAAAACCATTGTAAAGGCATTTCAAGACTTGTGGACAACGGAATGTGATACAGCATTTGACAACTTGAAAGAAAAACTCATATCTGCGCCTATATTAGGATATCCAGATTTCAAGAGACCTTTTATTTTAGAGACAGATGCTAGTTTTGATGGTTTAGGAGCCGTTTTGTCCCAAGAACAAGACAAAGGACCAGTTGTAATTGCGTATGCTTCTCGAACACTACGACCCACGGAACGGAATATGGAGAATTATAGTTCAATGAAGTTGGAACTACTAGCATTAAAGTGGGCCGTCACAGACAAATTCAGGGATTATCTACTTGGATCTAAATTTGTTGTTTATACGGATAACAATCCACTCAGTTATCTTCAGACTGCAAAATTAGGAGCCACAGAAACACGATGGGCTAGCCGACTTGCACAGTTCGATTTTGAGGTTAAGTTCCGCTCAGGAAGGGTAAACCGCAATGCAGATGCATTAAGCCGTAAACCAATACCCAAAGCTCGAACTATTACATGTTCTTCTGAATCTGTATTTCAGAATGTTATTAAGGGCTCAAGTTTATTGGAGATTTGCAGAGAAGATTCTGAAATTAAACAAACATATGTCCGATCAATACAGACAGATCCAGTAAGTGCAACAACAACACTACCTGAATATGAGAGCACAGAAATGGCATCTCTTCAAAGCTTTGATCCTGTTATAAGTCGTGTTCTTTATTGGATGAAGAATACTTCACGACCAAAAGTTGACGACTTAAAGAAAGAGAAGAAAGCAGTAAGGAAATTACTGAAACAAAGAGACAAGCTGAAGATTGAAGATGATGTTGTTTACAGATACGTAGAAGGAGAAACTGGACCTTATCGACAAGTGCTTCTCCCAGAAACATTAAAGCAGTACGTACTTGAATCTTTGCATAATCATGCTGGGCACCAGGGAATAGAAAGAACATCGTCCCTTATTCATAAAAGATGCTATTGGCCAAACATGAAAAATGACATTGAGCAGTACTGTAAAAAATGTGAAAGATGCATGATATCTAAAGCACCAATTCCATCTGTAAAACCTCCCATTGGAAATCTGTTAGCTTTTCAACCATTAGACATATTAGCTATAGATTTCACTGTACTTGAACCTGCATCTGATGGTAGAGAAAATGTACTTGTTATGACAGACATCTTTTCTAAGTACACACAGGCAGTTCCAACAAAAGACCAAAAAGCTACAACTGTAACACGGGTGTTAATCAAAGAATGGTTCTTTCGCTATGGAATACCCAAAAGAATTCATAGTGATCAAGGCAGAAACTTCGAGAGTGCAATTATTCAAGAACTCTGTAAATTTTACAACATCGCAAAGAGTAGAACCACCCCATACCATCCAGAGGGAAATGGTCAAGTTGAAAGGTATAATAGAACAATGCACAATTTACTTCGAACTTTAACAGCAGAACAAAAACGTAGGTGGCCAGAGCATTTACCTGAACTAGTATGCGCTTATAACTCAACTATACATGCATCAACAGGTTACAGTCCCTATTTCTTACTATTTGGAAGGGAACCTACTCTGCCAATTGATCATCTACTAGGATTAAACGTTGCTGCCACATCAGGAACTGTCGATGAATATCTAGAAAAACACAAGAAACGCCTAACAACTGCCATCGAACAAGCCAGAGTAAATCTTGAAGAGAATGCAAAACAAAGGAACGAACTTTATAATCGCAATACCCAAGATAAATCTATTTCTATTGGAACGCGAGTTTTAATTAGAAAAAGAGTTGCAGGTAGAAACAAAATTCAAGACACATGGGATTCAACACCATATAAAGTCGTTGCTGATCTTGGAAATAATGTATATTCCATTCAACTTGCTGATGGTTCTGGACTGACAAAGAATGTTACACGTAGAGAAATTCTCGACACTGGTGAGACAGTCGTCTCAGAAGATGAAAATAATTCAGCTGAGAGTGATTCAGATTCAGACAGTGAAAATCGTGTTTACATATTCAGGAATGTACAGGACACTGATGAAAGTACATCAGAGGAAAGAGTACCAGATAATGATGATGACAAATGTAATGTACCTGAAGAGGATACACATCAGCAAATAGTACCTAGACGTTCTTTACGAAGCACAGCTGGAAAGCACAGCAATCCATATCATTTACCAAGATCTGCAATAAGAACTCAGACAGTGTCAAATGAAGGTGATTTTGAACAATTTAGTAACGCCATAGCAAATCTTGGTGCGACTTTGGGAGATTCATTAGCAGCAAAACTAAGCCAAGTTTGGTCTCAAAGTAAACATTGACAGTTTCAATGATGAAATTGACAGTTTGTTGTGTTTTAATAGTCATTGCAGTGTAAAGCAATGACAAACGGGGGGAATATGTAAGATAGTGTTTTAATTTTCTCAAAAATAATAATGTAGGATTAGTTATCAAATATAAAAATGTAAGGTAGTATATTAAATATTAAACATAATAAAATAAATTTTATCAATAAAAAGTGTTGCCCATGCTGGTGTTTGATCCGGGGACCTTTGGATTGTGGGGCGAGTGCTGACCCACTTGACCAGTAACACCTTGCATATAATGTCCATTTAATTAATACTAAAATAGATACACGTTTGGTTTAAAATACTCAGAATCCTATATTAACAGTAATTTTAAATGATAGAACCTGGTTTATTAGGAATATTAATATAGTGTAAACTTAATAAAAAAAGTAATTTAGAAAAATTATTTTTTCAAAATATAATTTTCTTTGTGTAACAAACTTCCTGTAATTATCAGAAGCCATATTTGCTTTGTTCGATCTTAAGAAAGTACATAGAAGATCTTTTGGACCTATTCAGTAATGTAAGTAAAATAGTGGTATTAAATGTTTTATTTTCATATGTATAATAATGCAGTGTATGTGATAATGTGAAATATTTTAATTATTGTGGTATTTTTATTGAAAACATTACACATGATGAAAAGCTAATATGATGTTACTATTGATGACAGGTTGATGTAAATATAAGTGTGTTGAATATTGGCTCAACCTACACCTCCTGTTAAATCCTTACTTAGGGTATGTGACAATCATAATATTTTATTTTTTATGTCCATATTACAATAAATGATATTATCATTGTTATGGTACATAATGAAAAGTAATATGTGTAAGAATCTAATATGTTGAATATCATGAAATTATTTGTTTCATTTACTATATTCAACAGATACAAATGTTTAATTAGGAATTATTTTTAAAAGTAAGACAGACAAAGTATTAGAATAATTTTTATTGTGAACTGTCTTATACTGAATGAACTATCATTGTATTTATATATTATTGTAGAACGATACCTTTAAAAAGAAGTTTCGATTCACAATAAATGATTGAAAACCTAAAGTCTGGTTACATTTCATTCTGATTTTTTTTAAACGATTTGTTGATTTATTGGCAGATATATTCATAGCAAACATTCTATCATATTGTAGCCTGTATAAGTATATTGTGATGTGAATCAAAGTGACACAATCCATTTTGTGATGTGAAAAGTGAAATTTTGAAATCAGTGAAATCAGTGATTCAATTCAAGTGATATCTGTGAGTGAAATATTGAAGTGATTCACTACGATGGAAATTCATATTCATTCTAGGATTGTGTATTCTTGGAAAAATTCAACATGGGTGACCAAATTTCAGAAGAAGAAGCCAAGAACATCATCAGTTCTTTTAGAGCCTTGAAGTTGAAACCCAAGGCAGATACACCCCAGGATCTACAAACATGGCTACAAGGATTGGCAAGTACTGGATCATTACCTACAGTACATGTACCAGCAGTAAAAACTAAATCTGTAATTCAGACCGAGATTATCAAGCACTACTCAGGACTTCCAAAGATTTCCACATTCTCCGGTTCATCGAAATGTGAAACATCTTATGAACTATGGCGTTACGAAGTCCAGTGTCTTGCAAAAGAAAAAGTGTACAGGGAAGACCAAATTCTACAAGCCATTCGAAGATCAGTGAAGGGAGAACCTGCAAATGTTATCATGAGACTGGGTCCTAGTGCAACCATTGACACTATTATACTCAAGATGAACTCTATTTATGATACCATTGAAAGCAGTCAAAGAATTTTAGGAAAATTCTACAGTGCAGAACAAGGACCAAATGAGACTGTATCAGAGTGGGGTTGTCGGCTTGAAAACATCATCAATAAAGCAGTCCTCCGAGAAGAAGTAGAAGGTGAGAAAGTGGACGACATGTTGTGTCATGCATTCTGGGAAGGACTTCGACCTGATCTGAAGGATGCATCAGGATACATACATGACAAGTTCTTATCCTTTGATGAATTGAGATCCGAACTTAGAACTATTGAAGAGGATCATGATCATCAGAAAAAGACACAAGCTAAAGGAAATAAGGACTCGGCTGTGATTAGTGCATTACATACAGACAAGCCCACATCTGAAATGAATGAAGTCAAAGGAATGTTACAGAAGCTGACAGCTGAGGTACAACAACTGAAGGATGACAGATACAGAAGACCACAACAGTTCATTAGGAAGGATAACTACAATGGAGATGAAAGGAATTCCTATTATGGACAGTCTGCACCACATCAACTTCAGTTTAGACCACAAGGACGAGAAACATACAGGGGTCAAGGTTCATTTTAGAGGTCAAGGATCATACAGAGGTCAAAGTCTATACAGAGGTCAAAGAGGAGGTTATAACATTCAGCGTTTCCAAGGAGATAAACCTAACACTCTTGGACCAAATGGTTTGCCCGTATGTTTCCGATATGGCCAAGAAGGACACCTCCAGTATGGATGTAGGATTAAGACTGATTACAGGAAACAACCTTTAAACTCACCATGGCCGGCGTTGAGAGGCAAACACTAGGCCAGGATTATGAAACACAGAGCCTCAGAAATCATCCAGCAGAGATACCAGGACTTATAGGAGAACAAAGTCTAATACAGATTAACATCAATGGCGTAGAAACAACTGCCTTACTAGATACTGGTGCCACAGTATGTTCGATCAACACCAACTTTTTTGATTCTTATCTGCGAGATATCCCTATGTCAAAGTTAGACGATATACTTAAGATCAAATGTGCAGATGGTGGAGTTATGCCATATTTAGGATACGTAAACGTCAACATCAGTACAGCAGATTTAGATGTCACAACAAATCACGAATGCTTAATGTTAGTGGTACCAACTACAGAATACAACCAGAAAGTTCCAGCAATTATCGGGACAAATTTTATTCAGAGTATGATGACAACAGCACAAGAAGAAAGAGGAGATAGATTTTTACAGCTGACGAGAATGACGACACCATGGTACTTAGCATTTAGATGCATGGTAATCAGAGAGGAAGAACTTAAACGCAACAAACATAGACTGGGATTAGTGAAGTCAGCTGAAGACCACAATATCATCATTCCACCAAATAAAGAAGAGAAAATATCAGGCTACATAGATCGACAAATACCATACCAACCGGTTTGTGCCATATTACAAGCAACTAATGGATCTGTGATACCAAATGATCTCGACATTACACCATCCCTAGTCCAATATAAGTACCAAGATAGTGAATTAGTAGAAGTCAACATCAGTAATGTAACAACAAGAACTGTTCGGATTCCACCCAGAGCACTTTTATGTGAATTACAGCCAGTGATGATCGAGGACGTACAATCTAGTGCTGATGTACTGAACCAAGTATCACCACCAGACAAAATTATGGACTCAATAAGGATCTCTGATAACTTCCTTTCCCATGATCAACTTGAAGAAGCCTACAAAGTTTTACAGAACAACAAGGATATATTTTCAACAAGTGACACAGACATAGGCCATAGCAACAGAGTTCAGCATAAGATACATCTAGATGATGAAACACCTTTCAAACAGAAGCACAGACGCATTCCTCCATCCATGTTTCAAGAAGTTCGTAACCATTTACAACAGTTACTGACAGCTGGAATCATAAGACGCTCAGAATCACCATGGACCAGCAACGTGGTATTATGTAGAAAGAAGAACGGAGAGCTACGTATGTGTGTGGATTATAGACAACTAAACTCCAGAACTGTACGAGATGCCTATGCACTACCTAGAATTGAAGAGATATTGGATTCCTTAGGAGGCAATACATATTTTTCAGTCCTAGACATGAAGAGTGGATACCACCAAGTTGAGGTTAAAGAAGATCATAAGCAGAGAACAGCGTTTACTGTGGGGCCACTCGGATTTTTTTGAATACAATAGGATGCCGTTTGGATTGGCCAACGCCCCAGCGACATACCAAAGATTAATGGAGGATTGTTTAGGCAACTTACATCTTAACATCTGCTACATCTATTTGGACGATTTAATTATATTTTCGAGAACATTTGAAGAACACATAGAAAGATTGGAGAAAGTATTTCAGTGCATCAGAGAAAACAACTTGAAACTCTCACCAAAGAAGTGTGCTTTTTTCATGGACAGAGTGAAATATGTTGGCCATGTAGTTTCAAAAGACGGAATAGAAACAGACCCGGATAAGATTGACAAAGTCCTCAAATGGCCCAGACCAACTAAACCAGATGAAGTTCGACAATTTATTGGATTTATAGGCTATTACCGTCGCTTCATCAAAGACTTCACCAAGATAGCAAAACCATTGAATGAACTTATGCCACCAACATCACAAAAGAGTCGAAAAAATTCCAAAGCGCCACCTTCCTGGAAATGGGGTACAGAACAAGAGAAGGCATTCCAGCAGCTTAAAGCCCATTTATCATCACCACCTATATTAGGATACCCTGACTATGAGAAACCTTTTGAACTCCACACAGACGCCTGTCTTACAAGATTAGGAGCAGTCCTATATCAGGAACAAGAAGGCCAAAAGCGAGTTATTGCCTATGCGAGCAGAGGTCTCAGTAAGTCAGAGAAGAATTATCCTGTACATAAGCTGGAATTTCTTGCCTTGAAGTGGAGTATCTGTGATAAGTTTAAAGAATATCTCTATGGACAAACTTTCAGAGTCTACACTGACAACAATCCTCTGACGTACGTTCTGTCGACAGCACATTTAGACGCCACAAGTCAGCGATGGGTAGCCAGTTTAGCATCATATAACTTTGACATCATCTACCGCCCTGGAAAGTCGAATAGAGATGCAGATGCTTTGAGCCGTTACATATTACATTAATTACATTGCAAAGCTCAAAGGGTTCTCGAGATATCGTGTGGAAACGAAAGCGTTACAGACAGACAGAAAGACAGCTAGACGGACGGACGGACGGACGGACAGATGGACAGACGAAGGGCCGGACAGACCCAAATTAAAATCCCCCACTTTTCAAGCGGGGGACAAAAAGAAGGTAATAGCACTTACAAAATTAGCAGTCAGATACTTTAAATCAGAACTGAACAAATCAATGGATTTTTTCAGTAAAATTTTGAAAACAGAGAAAAAGGGTGCCTTTATATATGAAGTACAATGAACATATATAATAATAATTGATTTTATAAACCTTTTAAATATTCTTTTAACTGTAATGCTAAAATTTGATAAATTTCTTCCGTCAGCATGAGCTACTTTCTGTAGTATTGACCTTATTTTGGGAAGTTTCTAGTTTGCCAGTAGAGGTATAACTTTGAATATTGATATATTTTCACCGGCTTATTTCAGAAAATATTTATTCATTTTTAAATGCTTAAAATATCATGATCAATATTAAAATATTATCGTTCAAGTTTGCCAGTACGTATATCATTAAGAAAAATACCCGTTATAGCATTTGTCCACGAACTTTATACACAACCCTGATGGTAATAGCGGGATATTACTTTATAAATAAGACAAAATGACAATGGAAAAGATGACGATAAAATCATTTCAATATATTTTCGGTTTTTAGAATCACGCGACTGTGTATAAGTAGTTTTTCTCTTTTTGTTGCTATGCAGAATGTAAACAAATCGCCATTTTCCACTGGCTTCAACCAAAAAAAAAATTGATCGGGTGACTAGAGCTAGAGTATATAGCTTTAGAATTGGAACTATTTTGTAAATCTGCTCTAAAATCTTTCGTGAATTCCGGCTTATTTATGTAATTGCTGCTTACAAAAAAAAAATTATACAACCACGAGTTTTTCGATGTCATTACTTGTAAAGTCGGCCAATATTACTTACAACAGCTTTTTTAGTACTTATGTAAAATAAAATATAAAACTAGAATAACCACCGGTGGGAGTACATTTGATTGGTTGAAAGTGAAAGGTACGTTAAGACTTGTATTAAGAAATAGAGCATTGCACTATTCTTAATACAGTTTTACAAGATTCGAAAAATCGTATGATACATTGTATTAAGAGTGTATACACAGTAAGATTTTGTATTGTAATACAAATCCTATAATACAAATCTTACCCTGTATACCGGCCTTTACAGGAGTGAAGCATGAAACATATAAAACTTCAGCAAATCGTTAATAAAATGTATGGGTACGTTGCATGCCATCGATACGTTATTGAAGTTGGAATTTACATGTTTATAAGAGTGTTTTTTTTTCAGATTAAAGTTGGTAACTTAGAAGAAGATGTTGTTCTTCTTGTCCGTTTTCAAGATCTAACCCGTAAGTACGAGATACTAAGACATAGTCGTACGTACAACATACTAGTCGTGAGTATACTAGATGCTAGTCATACAGCTAGTTTGTATTAATGAGATTTAACCATTAGGGTTAATTCATTTATCAAGGCTAAATATTAGTAATTTTGACCAAGGTTACTAGTATCACTCTAACACAGAAAAATGACATCACTGCACTTTATTGATCAGTTTGTGCTGAAAATGGTAAAGGTACATGTATATGTATGCATATTTGAAATTATTATAATTTCCAGCAAATAAAAATGTATGATTACATAATGGTTATTCCCGACTGAAAACTATCACAATTTGTATAATTATCATTTAATAATTGTTCAGGCTAGAAATAAGTTTTTCTAGTACATTTTAAATACTGTTAAAGCACAAATATTCGTGGGGGATTAAATTTCGTTTATTTCGTTGTTTACAATATTCAACGAAATTAAATCCCACACGAAATTTTATTTGACTATATACTGAATAGGGTTACTTTCAAAACAACGAAATTAAATGCCCACGAAACTATTTTTGAAGACAAAACAACGAAATTTTATGCCCACGAAAATTTGTGCTTCTACAGTATATATTTATACAGGACAAATAGAGGATGTTTCCATTACGAATCATAAAACCGAAAGTGAGATCTCAAGCACCCAGCAGTTATTTGAAATCTCTACAGCTTCCTTATATATTTGGAGGAATAAAGTGGATGATGGAAATAAAAACCGCACTCATTTTCCAGGTCAAGTACAGTATAAGTTAAAATAGTCCCTTTTATAGCGTAATGAGTGAATTGATTCAAATACACTGTCTTATTCTTGAAATCTTCAATGAATCATAAAACAATTAACATATACAGTTTCATTTAAAAATGAAAAATGTTTACTATAGTATAGAAGATTGTAAAGGTTTACGACATGTTGACTTATAAACACAGGTTAACAGCTCGAGAGTTAACACAAATCTACAGTTTTAAATTTAAAAAAATATTCAAAATAAAACAATAAATTCAGTATAAATTTCATTTTATATTAATGATGAGTAAAATCAAACATTTTTTAAAAACATACATCTCCAAGTGGAATGCCAAACCGGTGTCTATATGTAAATCATCTAGAATTGCGTACTTTGTGTTAAGCAATACACTTTTTACGGATTTTATTCTTACCTTAAATTAAGACACCTATAATTTTATTCTTACATTCAGAATCATCAGCTTTAAAATGCTCACTATGATTGTCCGTTAAATGCATTATATCCCTCACCTTTCAAGGCATTTTGGTTCGCCATAAGCCGAAATAAATCATAAATATTTATTATTGAACCATATTTTTAAAGGATCGTTATTCCTTTTTTTCATTTAAAAATTACTACTTTGTTTTATTTATGATTATAATCTGATACAGATATTGGAATATCTTTGTATAATGTCTTAATATAATATCTTATATTCATCTGAATATTCACTCCATGATTAATTTCCTTTTTTTATAGAGTGGAATACCAGTAACCAAGTGACCAGTACTCAAAAATTAACAGGAAACACCAACAATATTTTGTCCAGTAACACAGGACTTATCATAATATGTTTGGTGGGATTGTTTGTTTTCTTGTTTGCAATTCTTGTTGCATCAATTGTTTACAAAATGTTTTTCCAAAAACGTTCAAATATTAGTTCGATTGACAAAAAAACTGTAAAAGAAAATAGCAACTGCTCACCAGTTCAACATGAGTCGGACAATGGACAAAGAATAGGTTTACAAGACGGTCAAAGAGAAAATACAAGTGACAGCACATCATACTTAACACCATTGAGTGTGACAACAGGTGAATACCGTATAAATGGAAATTTTAGCGAGACGCAAATTTAGTGATTTCCTCTTAAAACCTGTTTATTTATTTTGAGGGAGATGTTATTTTAGCGATTTTAAAATATATAGTTAAGAAGCTATTACAAATAAAACGCAATTAATTTTTAGCGATATTCAATTTTAGCGATCTCGGCAACCCCGCTAATAATGCCAAAATTAAATCCTTGCTAAAAATTTTATTTATACGGTACGAGGAGCTTGATTTGCATGATTTTTAAAAAAAAACCCATATACACTCAAATCGGAAATATTCCAAAGGTACAGCATGACGGGTATTTAACTCCTACAGCTGTTTCAGATCAAGTGTACACAGAAATCATAGACTAAAAATATAAACACTATTTGGTAAGACAGCTGAAGGCTTTATATTAAGTTTCAATTAATGTAAATACTTGGTTATATATAAAATTCATAAACTTCGGTTGGGTGAACATTTACAAAATAGCAACTATAGATTTACATTATGGAGTTCATTTTGCTCTAAAAATATTCTTTTGTATTTTAAACGTCTTATACCTGGGATGGGATGTTGTCAAACATCCCTAGGGGCTTTTTAACTTCTGAAACATTTTTAGCTCTCCTGAGTCGAACGCTCAAGTGAGCTTTTCTAGACACATTTTGTCCCTCACAAGGGGAGATAATCAAGAAAAGATAAAAATAGGGAAGGGTTATTAAAAAATCTTCTCAAGAATCACTGGGCCAAAAAAGGCTAAAACTAATGAAGAAGCATCAAGAAAAGACAAAAATAGAGTGGAGTCATTAAAAAAATCTTCTTCTCAAGAACCACTGGGCCAAGAAAGATGGAACTTATGTGGAAGCTTCCTTGGGTAATGAAAATTCTAAATTGCTCAAACCATGACCTCCGTGGGTATACGTAGGGCGGGTCCACAATAGTGAATCCAGTTTTTACATTGAAATATATCTAAGAAAAATCCTTTAAAATCTGTTGAAGAACCACTGGGCCAGAAAATAAAACTTATATGGAAGTAGGAAAGATTCTAAATTGGGGTAGTGTAGATTCTAAATTGTTCAAATTATGACCCCCTGGGGAGCCTGCGATAGGAGATTCATGTTTTACATTGTAATATATAATTATCTTTAAAAATCTTTTTTTGAAGAACCACTGGGCCAGAGAAGCTAGAACTTGTGTGGAACATTCTTGGGTAGTGTAGATTCTTAAGTATCCAAATCAAGACCCATGGGGGTAGGGTGTGTCACAATATGTTGGGGGGGGGGGCGTCTGATAAAGAACAGCACGATAGTGATATTGTGTGGACTTAGTTTTTTTTAATGTATTCATTTTTACACTATCATTAACACATGCATGAGACATGTGTTGCTAGATCTATTAAAATATATTATCATACCTCTACTGTTATTACTCCATTCTATATAAAACCAATACCATAAAACTGTCTATTTCCCTGAGAAGAGACTATTTTCATATCTGAGGACTACTGTAAACCAACTTTTATTCGCGTTCTAGAAATTTTCTCGAAGTTCGCGAGAGCATCATCAACGCGAATATTTCTCGCCGCGAACCAGTCCTTTTAAAAAGTTCCTGTGTCTATTAAAAACTGGTTTTAAAAAGGCTTGATCGCGAAAAATTATCATCGCGAACTAGTTTTACTCCAGTAAATCGCGAATAAAAGTTGGTTAACAGTACTCCCTGAAAAATCAGAGCTACTCCCTGGGACTACTCCCTCATGAATATCTATTTTGCAATTTTAACCAATCAAAATGGAAAGTGGGCGGAGCGTTCAAGAAATCTCGAGTCTGTGACGTAATGTTATTAGCAGTGTAACTTTGACGTCAAAGCATTTCGACTTGCGATGTCAAAATCATACTTGAATATCTAATAAAGTGAAGACAACGATGATTTTTCGTAATGTCAGTGAAATTATTTTTAAAAGATAATTTTTGCTGTCCTTGGCAATGATGTATTAGTTATCTTACAATCTTTTGAATCACATGCAATTGTTATTATTTTAAATGCCTCTTTATCATTTTTTTTAAATGTCTGAATATCCGGTCTAATAAATCGCCTGTGGTTGTTTCGGTATCATAAACAAATTATGGAATGGGTACTCGAGAAATATCAAATTTATGGTTCCCCTCAGAAGGAAACCATTTCCTCCATCGGGGAACCATAAATTTGCTTTTTCCTTCATACCGATTCCATAACTGTATAATACAACTCGCAATGTACCGCTAAATAATCGTAATTATAAATAATCAAGTCATCACATCAATATTATAAACATCATGTCTGCTTTAATTATGTTACCCAAACCAAGTTGGGGAACATATTGTTTTTACTCGGTTACTTATTAAGGTCTTACGTCTTCACAAGAGACCCTATAGTGATTCTAATGTTTCTTATTAAAGTCCTTTGTCTTCACGGAAGACCTTATAGTAATTCTACTCTTTCTTATTATTGAGGTCTTCTGTCTTCACAGAAGACCTTATAGCGATTTTCCTGTTTTTTCTTCTTCTTATTTTTCTCAAAATTGTGCAGGCGATTTCTCGAAAACTATTTAAAGGATTTCAATGAAAATTTTAGGAAAAATGCGTTCATTATATGAACTTTGTTCATCAGAAGAAAAAAAAAATGGAACACTTACCTTCGGTTACAAGATATTGACAGTTTTCTGATTTTTAAATGGATTTTTGTCCCCCCTTTTTCGAAAATTGCTTAAGATATTAACTGGAGACTTATTAGAGATGATATATGATGACTTTCAAATATATGGAATTGCCTTTTTGTGCGTCATCAGTACTTCCGGTTGCTACCAGAAGCGTATTCAAAAATGAATTTTTTCAATTTTTTTGTTTTTCAACATTTTTCTTTGATGTTATTAATCTAAAAAGAGACTCATTTGATAATGGATAATAAGTAACTGTAATTTCTTTTCTAGTTAAAGTCTTCCGTCTTTAAGGAAGACCTTAAAGTGATTCTACTGTTTCTTATTAACTATTACGCAGCATTGTTAAGGCTTGAAAATGGGGGCGGGGCCTAATTTATACGGAAAAGTTTACTGTGATGTCACATTAAAATATGACTTTTATGTATTTCTCATAATGCCTGAAAATGAAATAGTGTGCAACTTTTAACTGTATTAGCATAATAAACAACATAAATACTTATCAATGCATTAATAAAATTTGCTAGTTAAATTCCATGTAGCTGGTTATAAACAAAGCACTGATAGCGATGAACTTGTCAACATGACGTCATCTTGGTAAAAATGACGTATTTCATGTGCTGTGAGATGCAGATTGAGGAATTTTTTAACAATGAAAAATGCGTTTTATTATTAAACGGAATATTATTTATAGGTTTTAAATAGTTGATTAATACAAATTCATATTTCCTTGTGTAGTGCGATTATTTATTAACTATTAAGAGAATGTATTTTATTAATTGTGTCGTGTTTTTATGTACAGGTTACGTACTTTTTACAATGAGATGCCTCATAAAATCGTACTTTCGCAAGGGCATACACTTTATAGATCTTAACCAGTTTTTGAATATAGATAAAAGATATTTTCCTTAACTTGAAAAGTGCTGCTGCTTTCTTTAAATCGAGGGCGTGATTTTGTTATTACACAAAATAATTTGTAAAAAGCAAACATATTTCGACATTGGCTTATTTACCAGTAAATTTAACTATTAAAACGCAAATCCTATTCAAATCAGCAGCACTTTTCAGAAACTACAAAGTGCGGAGAAACAATTAATAGTTTGAATTGTTTATTTCAAATAGGGTATGCCCTTGCAATATTGAAATTTGTTCATGACCTACATTCAGTACACGAACTAAGCATTCATCACGTGACTGTCCATCGATGGGACCAAACTTCATACAGTATAGAGTGGGTTATACAATGCCATTTCCATAAGTATTTAAGTTCTGTGATAATAAAACAGTTTAATTAAAATAAATTCAGTTTTAATGGCACCTGATCCCACCTCTGATGTTTCGGAGGTCCGTCTTTGCTCTGCTCTTATTTTGTACATTTGTTTAATGGACGTTGAGATTGAATACTGTTCGTTATTTCCATATCCTTTTTTAAAAAATCCCCCTTTTTTGCACGTCTGTTTTCCCTTGATTTCTCATAGTAGGCCTTAACAGTGCTGCGTAGGGTCTTCCGAGCTTTCGCTTCGTAAGACCCTACTGTTATTCTATTGTTCCGCCACTGTAATTTTTTTTCCCACGAAATTTTTGTCAGTCAATTTCTCGGACATTTTTTGCTCGATTGTTATGAAACTTTCAGAATAGATATCTTATTTCAAGGCCTAAACAGTTTTTTCAATTTTTTTTCTTTTATGCCCCCGTTCATGAGTTATCGCCCCTTGATTGATATTTCGAGGGTCTTTTGTCTGCCTGATTTCTCAGAAACTACCAAAGATAGTTAAATGAACATTTTAAGAAAATGTAGCTAACGTATTATACATGTAGTTGTGCAAGACATAAATATTATTTGCTAATTCTTCATAATTTGATTTTTATTCGACGGCAAATTTTAAGAATTTATCTTTTATTAAATTTTGTTGATTTTTCTTTAATAACTTTCAAAACTGAAAATATTTTGTAAAGACATATAAAAGAAAAGTTGTGTAGAATAATGAGGGCTTTTAGAAGAAATTAAAAAATGGGGCTGGCTCCTATATTTAAGGGTCAGGGGGTCATAAACGTCTTTTCTGAAATAAGAAAAAAAAATGTTAACATGTTAAATGCAAACTATTAATCTTATATTCCCTTACATACTAAACATACTAAATTTTTTTTTTTATTTGCCATGAAAAGAAAAGAAAATCGTGCTTAATTTAGAGCTATTTTACCAAATGTATTTCATGAAATACAGGTACAAATTGTCTATGACTGTGTAGCTAAAGATAGATCATATACATGCACGGGAAAGGAACCAATATGTTACAAGGAATTCTGCAAATGTAATCTGTATTTTGATATTGATTGCGTATGTAGACATTATTCAGTAATTATACAGCAAGGAATATGTGCATATAAGCTATCCTGATTACGTATATATGGAGCTTGTAAGGATGTTTTAATTAATTCCAAGTTTTAAACTGAAGATTTTGTGTGCGATCGCGAGGAAATTCAGACAGCGCCTTTCCATCGTTCGTTCATCGAGTAAGAACAGAGTTGACAGTGGTATTTGTGTCTTCGGCTTTGCTGTGGAGTATGAACGATATTATTGATCAGTTTTTCTATGGAGTATGAACGTTAGTAAAGAAGATAAGATTTTTCTTTATCTAAACAAATTTATAAAAATATACAGAAATTGATATTAAAAAGCCTACAAGGTTATTATGTTTACATTAATAATTTGTTGTTTTATTTCTGGTCAGGACTGTAAACCCATTTATGACATCATCAAATCTTTACTGTAATAGCTTGTAAAGGCTTTTGAATAATTTTAAAATTACATCTTATTTCACAAAGAATTAAAAATGAATTAGGCACCTACTTCATGGTGCAGTTTAGCTGCAGTGATGAGAATAAAATAATGTTTGCTTTTCTTAAAATAGTGAACTTCGGACATGTATTCCCTGCGGTTAGTGTTATATTGTTTATTACATTATTTTTGGGGGACCACGTTCAGAATTGGTTGCTGGTCATGATCAGTTTATTTTACACCCGGGAAGACAAAGTCAAGCCATGTATACAATTTACAAATCAGTTACCATCTCTTACCTGGTCGAATCCACCTGGTCACTACAAAAAAACTATATACTGAACATGTTGAGTATATATTTTTTCTCCTCTGACAGATAACATTATCATAATAATATTTAAGTGGCTATGTCTGGTGGTTTGCAGAATCAATCCTTCCTGCATTATCATCACTCTGGGCAAATACCTAATATTTAGTTATAATATGATGTCACGTAGTGCTACATAATAGCTGTATTTTTGTGAGTCGCGCTGTTAAAATGTGCAAGGTTTCACACTGTGTGTTTGTTACTATCTGTTTCTTAATTCTAAATTATTAATATGAAGTCACAATGAAATAAACTTTTTGATTATATGTTGTTAATATCCCATTCTAGAATTTATGACTCAGATGGAGATGTAACTTAGCTTAGCTATAGCTTTGTATAATTCTTGACACTTACGTGTAGGCCCATTTCTGTGATAAAACTGCAGTATTGGTTTGATAATTAGTTTGTTTATTCACACCTCCTAACCTCATTAGCATAAATCGGAAGAATTCGGAGATAAACGTAATAAAATATGAACAAAATCCGTAAACGTCCGAACAGCTTTCCTCGCGAGAATTCAGCGAGACCAACATGCTACAGGTGAAAATCGAGAGAGAAATTCAACATGGAAAAAGAGGAAAAACTTTATGTTATCTCGATTTATAAAATTTGTAAATTGCAAAAAGTTGAAAAACAAACGTTTCTTTACCTGAAAAGTGAAAGGAGGTTTGCAGTTTCTTATTCTGTCAAGTGCTATTGCACTTAAAAGTGTCAAAACAGCACCTCTCGATTTTGTAAACATGTTTCCACGTGCAAGGGAGTAGTTGTGATGGTTAAGATTAACCCACATACATTGATTTAGTGAACAAAAACACTCGTAAGTAGAATTTCATTTATTTTTTCGATTACCTCTAGCACAAAATGGTTAAATATTTTAGGGCATGTTTGTCAAATGCTGTTAATAGCATGTCTAAAATTGAAGAGAAAATGCAGGTGTGCTATAGTTCGTTCCTACTTGTAAGCTAGTCTACTATGCATGCATACGCGTATAAAAGTCATTATTTTTACTTATCAATACCCAGTGATTTGTGAGAACCATATGTGTTTTTTTCAAATACCAAGAGACTAAATTAATTCTATCCGTACTCATGTGTATGCACAAGAAGTCCTTCCGAATTTCCTCTACACATATACATGTGTACCTGGATAAAGGATTCAAGGTTTGTTTACATTTGTTTGCAGTTTTCATAGTGTCAGCTGTTTATATCAATCATGCAGTTTTCACTAGAGCCTTCTGATCAAAATATAGTAGTTACTTTTCTAATTTAATGTCATAGAATTTATGATCAGATGATGTCAATGCAATTCTCACATACTTGTGTATATCAGGTATGAAACTTAACATATGCAGTTGTCGCCCATGTGGCGCAGTGATTAGAGCATCTGCTCTAGAGTCGGGGAGTAAGTAGTCAATCCTTATGTCGCTAATTCGAATCCCGGGCCACTGTGGGACGTGGAGACTGGTCCTTGGATGAGACCGTATAAACCGAGACCCCATGTCGCTGTAGGTGCTGGCACAAAAAAGATTCCTCCCTGCTCAAAGGTCGGGCCCTCACCCAAAATTTGTAGTCCTCCACCGGCAAGTGGTGGTGTCTCCAAATGAGTGAAAAATTCTCGAGAGGGCCATTCTAAACAACATACATTTGTCAGTCAATCAATCACATATGCAGTTTATGAAAAATTTGAATATTTCTATGTGTAAAGTATTGCCTGGGAAACCCCAAATATGTGGCGGATCAAAAAGTAAAATAGAATATGCACAATTGCAATATGTAATAATTAGATTCTGTGAAAGTCATCAAATATCACTGAGTGCATTGTATAATGTGTTAAAGGAATTAGCGGATAAGAGATGGGTACACCAAAGCATAACAGACGGACAAACATACCGATTACTTAATTTACCCCACCTCTGTCGATTTTTCCGTGAAATCCTGGCTTACGATTGGTTGAAGTCTGTCACGTGAAGGCGGTGGATTTCTTATACCCGGTCAGTTGTAAATCCATACCCGGTCAGTTGTAATCTATACCCGGTCGATGTATTACGTCACAAACACAAACGTGACGTCATAATGGGCACAGTATAAGCGCGATGAAGGGTTTAGCAGAGAAAACCATTTAAAAACTACAGATAAAACGTAAATGTTACATCGGTGGGGTAAATTCGTTACATAGTCTTTTAGTGACAGGGTATGGGATGATACCTGGTTAGTAAATTTCATACCCGACTCGGCTCCGCCTCGCCAGGTATGAAATTTACTAACCAGGTATCATCCCATACCCTGTCACTAAAAGACTATGTAACTAATAATACCCTCCCGCTTTTCAAGCGGGGGGTATAATAAATTACATGCATGCCTGCATCAATCTGTGTAATGAAAAGATATTGCTAAAGATAATTTACATTGATGTTTTGCGTTTTTGTTTGTAAGAATACATGTTTTTAATTTACATATTGTTAAAATGAAAAGTAATTTTCTTTATTGTTTGTCTATTGCAGGTACAGCTGTAGAGTACATTTTGAACAGCCATCTCCAGGTATGACAAAAATTACACAATTGACCCTATAAGGTTAAATAAACAAACATTATTGAATTTAGAAAATGTATATAATGAAGTACAAATGTGAAATCATTGTAGACCCAGGCTAGAAATAGTTTTCTTTCACTGCTCACTCAGGCTTTTTACTGGTCAGATCATCATAATATCACTATCCCACTCCCAGGCTACTAGATTTAATAAAAATAGACTGACCCAAAACCATAATAATATTAATAATCATGATAAATGTAATAGTTATATTTTGTTTATTTAATGTGATGCACAGCTGGACAAATAATTAATCTAAACAAAACAGGATTCCGAAATGACAGAACTTTGAAACAAGCCTGTCAAGTTACTACATTTGTAGCCCTATATTTTTTTATACATGTACATAGAACTGACCCAAAAGACAGAGTGCCCCCTACCATGTACTATCCCAGATAAAACTAAAATCAGTGATGATACTGTATTAATTGCACAAAAATTATAATTTCATTAAAATAAAACAAAAAAGGCAAATATAAACTTTTAAAAAAGAAAATCAAATCAATTCATTTGTAATGTGCAATGATCGAATGTGTATTGTAGGATATACTCTTAAGACAGTGATGTGCAAGTTCAAGGTTTGCCTGTTGTGAGTATTGTATATGTAAATGTAAGGATAAAATTATAACATATTTAATATGCAACATTATTATTTAATTATTATCATCCTGATCATGCTGATTGGAATAAATAAATAAATAATATTAAGCATGTCCAATTACTCCAATATCTACAGGTACAGGTATATCAATGTATAAAAGAATCCTGTGTAAAGTTATATATATATATATATATATATAGTTAGAGAGAGAGAGAGAGAAAGAGAGAGAGAGAGAGATGAAAGGGTCAATATAATTGAAAATCGTGCATCAGTGATTTTTGTTTTTTTTTAATTCTCAAAAGATTTAATCACATTCTGTTCTATTTTCAGCAGATACTTTAATAATAAAGAACAAGAAGAATGGGTGAAAAAATTCTCACATTATCATGCTGCAAAATAGTACAGTACAGGCAACGCGGATCCCGTATTTCTCGCGTCCCCGCCGCGGTATAATCACAACGCGGTATTTGGCCAGGTAGACAGGTAAACCGCGTCCCCTCCGCGGGAAATTCATCACTTACCTGTCCCCGCCGCGGTTAAATCATCGATCAATTACTGACAATTAGTATCGTAAACAAATGGGAGTTATCTCCCCGAATTGTAATTTGCGAATTTTTCCTGTAACAAAAAAAAAACAAACAAACATAACAAACAAACAAAACAAAAAAAAAGACAAAAAACAAACAAAAAAACTGTGTGTTTATTAATAAATTTTGCTATGAATAGAATTTAAACTAAGAAAAAATAAGTTTATTTTTGTTTCTAAAATTACATATAAATCTTTGAAATTGAATAGAAAATTTTATTAAATTGTTACGTCTTCGCAATTGGTTAATTATTTTATGCTATTAAGAATCTATCAAGAAACAAAATTAAATACTAGAAATTTTAATTATTTTTTTTTAATCTTCATACTATATGCAAACTGTAATAAATGTTGAACCCGGACTGTTTAAGTTTCGATGAACGATTTTCAGCATTCATTTGAAAAAAAAAGATGTACATCTTTTTAAAAATGTACATCTTCATATTGTTTATTAATTAATTTCAATTTATTGTATATAAAATGTACAAGTTTTTTCTTAAAGTGTCAAATTACCGGAAAACATCCGATGACGAGCATTTGCAGTTACATGTAGAGGGCACGTGAACTTAAATTTTCTTTATCCAAGATATCAAGAAAAAGTTCTATTCTTCTTTATTTCTCATCGTTTATGTTCTGTTCCCAAATTAAGTTAATTTAATTAATTAATTTTCTTTAATGTATTTCCCTCTTTTATATAAATGTGCAGGCATTTTTCTCAAATTGTCAAATGACCGAAAAGCATTCGATGACGAGAGTTAACTTTGAGCACGTGAACTTTATACAAGAGATCAAGAAAAAATATCGTTTTCACCTTCACATTAACATGTTTTATTTTCTAATACAATGTCTTTCTTTTTAATTTTAATTAAGGTCTTCCGTTTCCAACGGAAGACCTTCTACTGATTCTGATGATTAAGATTATTCTTATTATTCTTTTTTTTTTCTTCCTAGACGCCAACTTTGAGGCCTCATATCTCACTCATTTCTGGATGGATTTTGCTCAAATTTTCAGTCATTATAGACGATAATAAACTCTATCAGAATGCTGTCTAAAATTTCAAAAAGTCACTTCCGGTTTTGAGTTATTTCCCTTTAAACGAAAATTTATAGGCTTTCATTTCCAGACAAAGGCTCGGAGACCACAAAAGCTGGAGCAGAAATTTTACTGATTTTAGGTAACAGAAGGATTGAAGTTGTGCACATCGGTTTTTGTTTTTCTATTTCTGTATTCAAAATGGCGCTATATAGGGGTCAAAAATTAGAACGCCTAAAAGAGCGAAAATAACACATATTTTCCTTTTTATCTTGAAAACTAAAAATATTTTGTTAAGACATGTTGAACAAAAGTTGTGCATAATTGCAAGGGCTTTCATATAATACTATTCGAAAGGGGCTGGCCCCTATGATTAAGGATTTAGGGAGCTTAAAAGTTTTTGCTTTATAACTCAAAAACGGTAAATATTTCGGAATGACTGTCGATTATGAAGGTTTGCTTTAACATCTTATTATCTCATGAAATTGTTTTGTTCGAGTCTTGTTTTAAATGAGCTAAATACATGACCCATATATGTACAGGTAATTCTTTTCACTCAGGACGTAAACGCGAGCTCCTCATGCGTGTAAACCAAAACAAACTTACTTTAAATGATAAACATGGCTACATTGGATGCTAATATTTTTTTAGAATAAGGTTCTTGAAGTGTTTTGTGTTTTCCCCCAAATTATCAATATTATTCACTGACAATTTTCCCTTTTATTTCATTTTTTTTAAATCGTATAAATCAAGTCTACTGAAAATGGAAGAAAAGATAATCTTTTCTGCTTATCATATAAAAACAAACAATATAGTGAGAATATAAAACATAACTGTAAAGCATATACTATTCACAGCCATTAAGTGCACGCCTTTTACATTCACCTTGTTTGTTTACGATTATATAACGCGCCTCCCTCGATAACGCTGGGCAAAGTCGGTCACCGGGAATCAATCGGCGTGTTATCCAGCGACCCCCAGTCAAATACACAAAAGAAACCACAGAATGGATAAATTTAATTAATATGATGAATCATGATCTGTTTCACTTCAAATACCATCGAAAATATGCTCCTTTGATTAATTTCTACTATAGTGATAGATTTTTTGAATCTTAAGTTAAATGTACATGTATGTAAGTCAATATACGTCCTTTTGTCGTCATTCTTAAAATGTACAACTGTATACGTCCAAAATATACAAATATCGAGCGTTTTATCAGAATACATCTATAGAAAATCCTACATTCACACGCGCCTCCAAAGTATGTAGATTGAGACACACATGCGTAACTTATTCCATTGGACAATAATTATTTTCTATTAAACTTGTAATTTTTTGCGAGCAGTTTTCCGTTTATTTTTTCTTATCAGCTCTCTTAATGCTTCATCAAGGTTTCAGGGAGACATATAATGTACATGCATGCAAGTACAGAACATGCACGTTTTATAATTAAAGTATAATGCATATGCAAGAGTGCCCAAATATACGCATGTAGAGCCTAATCTGCGTTTAAAATACAGACATTAGAGTGAACTAATTATAGGTCCGCAGAGTTGATTATGAGTTGTTTTTATGACAGGTAGTCCATCCTGTCCAGTCATCGTCACGGTTTGTAACCTCGTAATTACACAGGTAAATACTAAGGTGTCAATCTATATATTTTCACCTATATTTTCCCCCTAAAAAATAAATTACCGAGAGATGTATCGTTTTCTCCTATCATATATTAATTGACAGTATTTATGAACAGCTGTTAAAATACAGGCCTGTGTAAACGGTAAATCAAAAGAAAGGAAATCTGGGGTATGAAAAACAGAAAATATATATAATGCCTCATTCTCTGAAGATTACGTTGTCTTCAGATAACAAAAATACATGTACCAGTAAATTAATGTCCGTCGAATTTTATTTTAATGATAACATTTACTGGTGTGTACCTGTACACACAGTGTGTCACTTTTTCTAAGCCTTCGCCCCAACGAACAATTTAAGCAAATCTTGAATGAGTTAATTTACACTATCCCTTCCACGTATCCACACACATTCGCCTATACCTAAAATCTAATAAAAATCAGATTTGTGACCATTTCTTTATTTTATCAAGATCGGTTGTAATTAAGAGATCATGTAGGAGTATTAATATTAGTGTCCACTATTGCAAACAGTGATGTATCGTCCACAAATAATCGAATTTCATTATGTATGCCCTGTTACGACGCACTTTGATAAATTACGCACTTTGAAATATATTTTCAAAGTGCGTTAAATTTGGGACCAAATCAACGCACTTTAAAAAAATAAAATTTCTTTTCAAAGTGCGACACGTATGTTTTGCAAATACATTATATAGGCATTAAAAATTGGGGCTTACCTTGGGGGTGTATCCTTTTTCAATTTAAATTATTAAAATCTATAAGTCTAGAATTTTTTCTATGCATTTTTTTCAAAGTGCGATGCCACAATGCCCTCAGTTATGTCATTACAGTTTACATCCACCTCTGTTGCCTTGTGTCAAAAAGTTTTGCACCTGAGTCCTCGTTCACACGTGCGTGGCCGCAGAGAGCCGCGGGCATGTCGGTGTTAAAAATACATCGTGTACTCCGATAGTTATAAATGGAAATAATTGTAAGTGTACCAGTAAGTGACATTTCCAACTCAAGGGAAAAACCCGAAAAGAATATTTCAATTGCACAAGTCAATTTTACGGGAATATGCTTGTACATGCAAGTTTAATTATATACATGTATTCATTTTTACATGTACAAAAGTGGCCAAAATATATGCACACTTTTGTGAGATATATCCAAACCTTAGTCTAGAACAGATGATCTAACCCCTGTGCCACACGCGGGCGGTGCTCAGATTTGAAGAATTAATTCAAGACATTTTTATCAAACTTTAGTATGCTGATACACTTTAACCTTGCACTTTCCTGTGACCTTTACCTCACTTGTCTTTAATTTGCATTTTCCTTAGTATTAAAGAAACCATTTGAGATATTTTTATGTAAGCTTACGCATTATTTGAAGGGGATTTTATAATCTATATCCATTTTTTAAGATTTCAATTTTTAAGAAACTATTCAAGATATTCTCAACAAACGTCATACATTAATACAGATTTTAATGTTGCATTATTTACTAATATACACTTGGTGATGCATTCATGTCCTATAGACATATTTCTAGTTAAATCCCATCGTCTCAAGCCATGGTCCGGAGTCCGCATATAGCTCTCTCCCCAGAGTGGGAGAGGATCGTACATTTTGGCCGTGGTTTGCGACGATGGTTAAATCCTTAGCTAGATCATAGTGTTGAATCTAATAAATTCTTCCAATTTGATACTGTATATGCTCAGAAAAAATAAGGCTGAACATACCCATTCATTCAGACAAGTCAAGGTTACTGACAGAGAAACTGTAAATTCGCTACAGTATTTGTACCTGTGAAACATGGTTGATACATGTATAATGCAGGGTGGGACATGACCTTGACTCAAGTTCAAGGTCACTAAAGATAAGATGTTTTGGCTGGATTCATGGACTAAAAGAATATATAAAAAACATGTGTGTACTTTTCCAGTCGGTAATACACATACCGTATGATCCCTATTAACCACCCCTGCCCCCATAAACGCCCCATAGGTCTTTTTTCAATTATTAGAAAACAAGGGCCCCCTCTACAGTGATTAAAATCATCTAGAATTGTATCAAAAGTCTGCCAAAATTTGAACAAAGTGAAAATGTAACTTGTCTATTATCCAATTTCTCAGCGGAAAATGAATCATATCGCATAAATTGGGTGGATTATCCTCACTTAAGGTAAAGTTCGACATTATTTCAGCTGTTCTTTAAAATTTTTGAAGTATAAGAATGACATTAAATATTAATATGAAGAGAATACCAAAATAACCGCCTCCTTTTCGAAATTTTCTAAGCGCCCGGGGCGGTTAATAGGGATTATTCGGTATTAGATTTTTATAACAGAGTTTGTCATTGCTTGACGCAAGGTCATTTAGAAAGTTCAAGGTCACATACATTCCTTTACAGTGTTTTTCATGGTGAAACATTGTAAGTTTCTTCCTTTACAAGCCTTTAGGCTGCTTACTTGTATAATTTTATAATGTGACTTGACCTAGACTCAAGGTTACGTCTTCCTATCCGTAGCTCCAACGGAAGACCTATTCGTTGCTTTGCAACGAGCTCGGCTCTAGTATTTCTCTATTTTCGTGTTCAATAGATAAGATAGGATGTGCAGGTGTAATGATAAACTTCACAGACGAAATTATAGTTTATATTAATAAATATTCAATTCAAAAATTCATATATTTTTGTTTTCTTTGACAAATTTTTCTTTGTGTATTAAAGGCCGAGATTTTTAACCGTACGGTTTTCTCAGGTAAGGGGAGGGACTAAATTTAACATGCGTGGCACCCTGAGGCATTGACTGTCGTGCAGACCGTGGGAAGCGCTAATCCCTATACACAAACAGTATACACAGGAAGTCCATGGGTATTACCTGTACAGCTCGATGGCCTACTGTTCATCATAAAAATAGTAGAATTCGACATCGTAATTAAAAAAAATATATCGATATTAATTAAATAAATGATAATTGTAAAATTTCGTAATTTCAAACTTATATCTAATATCAAACAAGCAGAAATCTCGCAGGCCGGCTAAGAAAAAAAATCATCGGTCTGTTGTACGTCACATGTACAGCAGCAACTACTTGGGTTCGTTGTAAAAAAAAAATCATTATGAAATACAGGTATAATTTCCATAGTAAAATACTAATCCTTGTCTGTCCCTTTCAAAATCTTAAAACTATTCATAATCATCGTAAATACAATAACAATTAGAGCTTCGATCACGGTCAAATAGTTACAGTTACTTGCCGTTTGTATAAAAAGTCGCGTGGTCCTATTTTTAGCAAATGTACATTCTGTATCCTATTAAGTGAAAAATTCGCGATAACGATGGTTTTGAAAAGTTAAAACTACACACAAGTATATGTGTATGTTAAGTAAATTTATATTATAATATTACAACTTAAAACAAAATATTAAATTATTGCTAACATATGTATTTCTTTCAAAACTATTTTTAGCACCTGTGACCTTGAACGCAGGTAACAACCCACGAAGCAAGAAATGCTCGGTTATAAAAAGGAAAAGAAAAGAAAGAAACTCTTAATACTTTTATACTTGTCCAAGCGAAGTTGTGACTTATCAGATATTTTGTTTTCATCTTTAGTTATCCATTACATGCACAAAGTGTTACCAGCTTATTTTCTCCTTTAATTTTATCGTAATTTTTCGCCACGTCTCAAAACAAGAATCATTCTGAATTTTTACGAGTGAAAACAAGATTTCATTCTCTTACGCAATTTTCGTTAGTAAAATATACACAATCTTGATCTATTTTATTGAAATACACTGAGATAAAATTCATTTTATTATAACATGTTTGCAATACAGATAATTAATTAATTATAATCAAGCTCATCGAAATGGCTTCCTTATTGTGATGGTAATTTAGCGGTAAACATCAGAGGACCAAAAGTTAATTTGATGGTGGCCACACGTGTCAAACAAGGTGAAAGAGATATACACAGGGACTAGTAGCTAACTGTCAATCAATTTCAAGTACCCAATGGTGGACCTTAATTCATTTGATTGACAGGGGGATACAGACCAGGTAAATCTGAAGGCGGTGCTTATTATCTCGGGCTTTAAGTATTAGCCGCAATCATTTCCTGTGTATAGGGATTAGCAGTGACTGAGCAGGAAACGACATGCCCTGGGGGTTTCACACCTGTCTTATAGTATACCTTGGGTAACGCTCGCTGGATGTGCACATCGTTGGCTAGCCATT